>NC_081181.1:31537942-31808806 GCF_029867415.1 Vicia villosa
GTTCCATGTGGAAGCTATGGCTGGTCAAAGTTCAGTTGACTTTCTCCTATGAAAACCCTAATTTAGAAACTTTTGAATTTGTTGATTTCTGATCTTTTCTTGATGAACCATGATCAACCCTTGATCAAATGGTGAATGATACTTCAAAATAAGGTTGTTGACAAAAAATCAGGAGTTTTGACTGTACTTTGACCACAGTTGACTTTTGGGTCAAACTAGTTGATTGTTGACTTTCTGAGCAACTGAGTGGTCAACCCTTTGAATTAGAGCCTGAATTTTGTCATGGAGATGGTTTGAAACATCATAAGCCATATGAGATGCCTTAGAGTCTTTGGTTCATTGATTTTCTTCAGGAAACCATAAACCCTAATTTTCTTGAGCCTTTGTTTAGGATGGATGTCTCTGAGTCTTGAACTTTGATAGGAGTTTGATTTAAAAGAAATAGGATGGGAAAATTTTGGGATATGACACTCGAATCTAGGAAATCGACCAACAGGGATAGGATACTTTCCCTAATCATCGACTTCATTAAATACAACGTCTATGTTGTCCATTAGGCAACAGATGGACGAGAGTAATCATGATATGGTAAATGCTTTATCACAGCAGATTGGGACTATCTTTACTCCCATGATAAACAATACTAACCAAAGTTATGAAATGTTGGCTGGTCAAATGGCCAGAATAGCAGACTTCTTTGGCACCCCGCAGGTTCCGCCTAGACCTACCCTCCAAGCGTCGAATATAAGGCTTGTCGAGACACTAGACAATGGGGCTATGCCAGAGAACCAACGACAAATTCCAAATAGGAACGAAAGGGAGCGCATCGACCAAAATATTCCAAGAATGGTGCAACGTCATCCAAACGCAGACCAAGTCCTTAGAAATATCCATCAGACTTAATATGTGGGCCATAATAATATTTCGAATGTAGTCGATTAAGTCTTGGCTCAAAATGGTCTTAATATAGGACTTCATAGGCCTAACTTTTTGTCCCCATTGGCGGAATATGTTAGGCAAACTGAATTACCTAGGGGTTGGAAAATTCCGAAATTTACCAAGTTCACTGGCGAAACTAGTGAGTAGACGGTCGAACATGTTGCCAGGTTTTAGGCTAAAGCAGGCAATATATATAATAACAAAAAACCTGAAGATAAAATATTTTCCAAGTTCTTTAACAAAGAACGCCTTTACTTGGTTCACTACTTTGACTCCACAGTCCCTGTATTCATGGAACCAGTTAGAAAGATTATTCCATGAACAATTTTATATGGGTCAGTTGAAGATCAGCCTTAAGGAATTAGTGAGTGTAAGGCGAAAGGTCGCTGAGTCGATTGATGATTACTTAAATTGCTTTAGGTTATTAAAAGCAAGATGTTTTACACAAGTTCTTGAACATGAATTATTCGAAAGGCCGTTGGGGGTTTAGATTATTCCATTAGGAAGAAACTAGATACCCAATATCTGAGGGACATGGCACAACTGATAGACAGGGTTCGCCAAGTTGAACGTCTGAAAATTGAGAAAGCCAGGGCGAACAAGTATCATAGAAAAGAAAAAGTTGCGTATCTTGCAGTTGATGAGATTGATTCTGATAACCAAAGTGTGTATGATGAAAATGAGGTCAGTGTACCGGAGTTAAAGCCAGTGCCTCCTTACGTTTGTAAATTGCTCAAACCTTCAAATGGGAAGAATCTCATAGAGAGCAATAAAAATGGGAAATTTATCAATAAAACATATACGTTCGACATAACTAAATGTTATGAGATATTCGACCTGTTAGTAGTTGAGAGGCAAATTATAGTCCCCCCAGGACTAAAAAATCCACCTTTAGAACAGAAAAAGAAAATAGGGTTTTGTAAATTTCATAACTTTTTGGGTCATAAAACATCTCAATGTGTGCTTTTCAGAGATTTGGTGCAGAAGACGCTGAAAGAAGGCAGGCTGCAATTTGGAGAGAAACCAAAGTCCTTTATGCAGGTTGATACTGATCCTACGCTGGTTGGAGAAGCTAATTATGCCAAGCCTCTAGATGTGATGATGATCGAAGCTACTGAGGGTTTCGACTGAGGAGAGGATGTTGTTGTTGATAGCAAGGTGCTAAGTTCGGTTTACCCCAAGCCTGGAAAAGGTTTGCTGAAATTCTTGGACAAATGCCAAACAAATATTTCTCAAGTGGACCTGTGCCCAAGGTGCGATGTTGTCTATGACATGGACGTTGCCAAAATAATTCGGTTCGATCCTCGTCGGAGTCAGGATCGGTGATTCATGTTTCAGGGAGAAAGTAGTAGTCGTCGAAATGAAGATTACCGCAAGAGATTTGAAAGGCCTCGACCAAGGACTTTTTGTCCCCCATCTGATGTACCCCAAGAGAAGTGGGTGAAGCCTGTTAACTTCCAAGGTGGAAAGCGCCCAGAATGGAAAGTACAAGATTTTGGAGCAAGTACTGAAAGGGTACGACTATGTGTCTCCAAATTATAAAGGAAAAAATCTTATGAAAAGGACACAGTGGAGACGCTATTAGAGAAACTAGAAGGCGAAGAGAGAAGGTTCGACCTCAATTCAGAGAAATTTTGACAAGTTCCAGAAAAAGCCATACTATGGGAAGTTAACTGAAGAACAGAAGAGGATGGCGAATGAGCGTCTGGAAATAGGGGTTGTTTTGGGGAAGTATAAGGGTGTTGCTGAAGGCACTCCAGAGAATACTAAAAATTTCGAGAGAGAGCCTGAATACACTCCTGGATCAGACGAAGAATTGGTGGATGACAACTTCAACGCTGAGTCTAATGAGCTGCTAATTAATTGCGGTATTGTCTCTGTCTTGCCTGCAAAATATGATAGGGTCTCAGAGGTGTCGGAGAATGATGACGAATTTATTCAGGACGAAGCTGCCGACGAAAAACCATTATGCTATTATGTAATGGGAAATGGTGTGGTCGAGGAGAAAAAGGCTATCTTTGAAAAACTAGACCATGGAATGATGTATCACTTGAAGCCACTGTTTATAAGGGCTTGAGTCGATGGTGTGGCGGTGAATAAAGTGTTTGTTGATGGTGGGGCTGCTGTAAATCTGATGCCCTATTCTTTGCTTCAGAAATTGTGCAATTCCGACAGGGATTTGAGGCCCCATAATATGGTCCTCTCTAATTATGAAGGGAAAACCAGTTGTATACTTTGTGTAATACAAGTAGACTTGGCTGTTGGTTCTACCACTAGGACAACAATTTTTATGGTGATTTATCCAAGGCTAATTTCAATCTTTTGTTAGGTCGAGAGTGGATACATGGTGTAGGTGATGTTCCATCTACTCTTTATTAGAGGGTTGTCATTTAGCGATAGGACGGAATCGTGTAGAATATTGAAGCTTACCAGAGTTATTACAAAGCTGACATAAACAGAGTCGGACGGAAGCATTTCGAAATAAGATAGAAGAGGTGTACTCCTCAGATGAAAGTATTTCCAAATATTTGAATATGGACTCAAATTATGGATTCATATGGGATAAGGAAGACCCAAATGAGCTACTTCATGTAGAAAATCCACCATCTGGGTGGATAAAAGTCGATAGTAATGACTGATGAGTCATGAAATTTGGCTCAGATTTCGGCCTATTTGGCAGAAAATAGACTAAAGACGGCTTTAGAAGCCGAAATGGAACAGGAGATGGCTCTAGAGCCCATAGTCAAAAGTGATAAAAATGGCTCCCAAAGCCAGGATAAAGATGTACAAATTAAAAGGTTCGACCATACTTACGATAACGAACCTTTGGGGTTCAAAAAGGATCCTAATAGCTAGGTTAAGAGGATGCAGGCTCAAGATCCCCTTGAAGTGATAAATCTTGGGGATGGATAAATCAAAAAACCCACTTACGTAAGTGCAAAAATTGGGTCTGAAATGAAGGTGAAGTTGGTCGAACTCTTGAAGGAATATAAAGACTGTTTCGCTTATAATGAGATGCCTGGTGTCATACCCCTAAAATTACCTTTTTGTTTTGAACTTAATTCATAAAAGGTGTATAAAAAATATATAGAGGTGTCATTGGGCTTGACATTTAGATTGTCAAGCCCATTCCTTTATAAATCTTTGAGAAAGGGTGTATTCAAAGAATAGGGTGTATTTTGTTTTTTTCTCCATCCTTAGGCCAATGTTAGAACCTAAGCCCACTAAGTTTTATTTATTTTCTAAAGAGATAAAAATGTACAATAAAATGGTGGTGTAATTAGAAATCCTCCAACCAGTACAAACCCTAATTGCTAATCAAATCCAAGCCCAGTCAAACAGATTTCGAATAAAAAATATAAACCAAACTAAATCAAATCTTCATTAAACACATGAATCAATCAAATAACAGAAACAAAATAAAAAATATTACACTAACACAACATCAAATCTTCATTGAATCAAAACATAACGAAAAATAAAATTTTATTCAATCAATTTACAATCAAATCTACAATTGTTAACTCAATCAAAACCTAATAATCTAATCTTTCCTAAAGCTAAACTAAAACCTAATGCTATATAACGAAACCCTAAACCTAAAAGGAGGGGGAGATCGGAAAAAAAAAGGGTAGAAGGTGATTCAAAGAGATTATTGTTGGGATCTTCGCACGAACTCTAAGTCGTAGGTCGCTGTTGATTCGTGTCTCTCGTCGATCTCCGCCGCAGCTGCAAAGAAGGTAAACAAAGAAATCAAACGAAAGGATCGGAGAGAAACGGAAAACCGAAGAGGTAACGAACGAATCTTTAGCTTTTTGTTTTTTTTTTGCGATCCTGGGGATATTACGGAGGAGCCGTCGTGCCGGCCACCGTGCCTATTCATAAGGGCCACCGCGTGTTCTTGAACACCGCCGTAGGTGTTCTTGGTTAGCACCATAGTTGATTTTTCGTTTATGTGTTTTCTGGGTTTTTTTTGTGTTTATCCTTGAGTGATAGAAGAGAGAGATGATAGGATGAGAGGAAAAGTGAGAAGATTGGAGAGAAGAGAGAACCGAGAGAGAGCATGTGGGGAAGGAAAAAAATTTGGGAAGTGGAAAAAGGGGATAACGTTATCTCTTCCCCTCCATTTGCAGCGCGACACGTGGCCACGTATAGGCCATGTGATTGATGCATCAAACGGCGCCCCATCACCTTCTTACCATACTCCCTCAATTAAAACGCATGCAAGCCATTGGATTGGGATCGGACGATTACAGCCGCCCATCGCGTTGCAGCCTCGCGCGCCCACCTGTACTAGATCCAAACGGACCTTTGAGTCCATTGGGCCAGGTCTATGCTATTAACACCCCTATAAAATTAATAACAATCTAAAATTACACCCCCATGTATTTTAATATAATTAATTGTTTAATAATAAGATTAATTTTAAAATAATTATTATCTGGTTCGATTATATTTAATAGTCGCGTTGAGTACTAATATTTATTGGTTAAAAATATTTAAATTAATATTAATAATTTGATATAATTTTATATACACAATTGAGATTTAAGTCGTTAATTGTTTTAATCGAATCAATCGATTAAGATGATTAGCGATAAAAATTAATTCTTGTCAAGTTAATTTAGGTTAGGGCCAATTTACTAATTGTTTTGATTGAATTAATCGATTGCGATGATTAATAATAAATTATCTTATTTATTTAAATTCAAATAATATATCCAAAACAGGTTCTTTTTACTAAGCGTTTTAATCGATTCAATTTGTTACGATAATTAGTAATTCTTTACTAATTTGCTAATTATGTTGATCAAATCAATTGATCAACGCGATTAACAAAACTTTAAAATATTAAATAGGGTTGTATGCTACTAATAACTTTTAACATCTTCACAAACTGCGAATTATACAAAACTACGATTGATTGCAAACTGCGTACCGCAATTGATTTAAAACACACTTCAACATACAAATTTCAAAATGCATATAACCTCTAAAAAATACCAACATATCCCGAACTACGTAGACTCTGATCCTCCCTAAACTTCAATAGGGTTAATGTTTACCAAGGCGAGTCCCCTTCACCAAAACTTCAATAGGGTTAATGTTTACCCTAATTAACTTTCTTTCACCTTTCTTTATGTAGCCACAAACCTTACCCTAATACTTTAAAGCCATAAACTTTTACCTTAAATAAAACCTTAGGAAAGGGTTAAGGGTGCCTAACACCTTCCCTTGACCTGATTATAATAACTTATCCAGATCTCTAAACTTCGTAGGGTTTCCTATTCGCCCTGGTAGAATAGGTGGCGACTCTAAAATCTAAATTTTTAGGGCAGGTTGCTACAGCTGGCGACTCTGCTGGGGACAGATAAAAGGCGAATTATTATGCTCCTAGGTTTGGTTTAGGGTTTAGGTATGTGGCTAATTATTAGGGTTTGGCTAAATTTTAGGGTTAGGATTTTGGGGTTAGGGTTTAGGTTTTTTATTAAATATTTAATTTTCTTTTTATGTTTTTACAGTTTTATTTATTTACAGTAATTTAAATGAATATCTGTTTAATTGCATATTTGTTTTATTGCATTTTTGGGATATATAAATTGCTGTTAAAACATAAGTGTGGGAATTATTTTTAAGACCAGAGGATACTTGCATCGCCTACGAGTCTTAATGATAATTCCACTCAGAGTGGGTTGAATATCCGGAAATGTCCAAAACGATGCTTGACTTTGTTGAGGGCAGGACAGGGTATTTAGCTGATCTCTCTAGGAACCTACCCCTAAAACTCAAACCTCATGGGAAAATGAGTTGTTCTAAAATCTAAAGAGACAAAAAGTCTCGGAGGCTACGAACGGCCCCATGAGACCTTTTAGAACATACTAATGGGAAAGGTAGACTCCCTAAGCCGTTGCGTCGAACCTATGAACTTAGGACTTATGTGCTTATGTGTTTAATTATAAGTTTTTCTTATTTTTATATCATATAATTGTTTGCATTCATCATTCATCATGTGCATTTCTTCATCATGTCTTATCCACAGGAATAAAAAAATAAATAAAAAATATATTCTTTTGGTGAATATCCAGGAAAATGAGTACTAAGAAGCCCATCATCCGCTTCACCATCTCAACCCCGGATATCAGGAAGCTAAAATTAATCAAGGAGAAGATGTCGTCAAATGCTTTGAACAGGTTTGTGGGTTGTTATGAAGATATTTTGGATCTACTAAAGGTTAAGGTTCAAGAAGAAGCTATCACCGCTTTGGTTCAATTCTATGATCTGCCGCTCAGGTGTTTTACATTTCAAGATTTTTAGTTGGCTCCAACCATGGAAGAGATGGATGTTATGCTAGGATTTTCAAGGACTAAAAAGGAATTTTACACAAGAATTGGGAAAGAAGTTGAGATTTCTGATTTGGCCAAAGCCTTGGGAGTGCCCGCTACGGATTTAGAATCTAATTACAAGACTGATGGTGATGTACATGGGATTAAGAGATCTTACTTAGAATCTCAAGCTATGTGTTATGCTCAAAAGAAACAATGGGACATTTGTGGACATTTTCTAGCTCTTTTAATTTTTGGTATTGTTTTATTGCCTAAAAACGTTGATTATGTTGATCCTGCTGTGATTCATGTTTTTACATCCTTTAGGATTTTGGATAAGGATCCAACTCCCAACATCCTCGCTAACATTTACTATACCATCCATGCTCGGTGTGAAAAGAAAAAGGGAATGTTATTTTGTTGCATTCATTTATTATATGTTTGGTTGACTTCTCACATTTACAAAGCTAATTACTTGATCAAAGATTTGACTAGACATGAGTGGTCTCAAAAGTTAAGGACTCTCAAAGCGGATTCCATCTTTTGGTATGCAAGGAAGTTGAACTCCGAAAGGATCATTTACAAGTGTGGAGAATTTAATAATGTGCCTCTAATTGGGACTTTGGGTTGTATTAATTATAACCCCGTACTAGCATTGCGCCAATTGGGTCATTCTATGGATGATGAGCCTTCCAAACAACAACTGGAGGAATTGATTTTTCATGACAAAGGAAAGGGTGATCCTAGAACACTAAAGAAAGTAATCGAAGCTTGGAAACACGTTCAAACAAAGAACTTCGGGCCGAAGAATGTCGTAGCTAAGGAGCCTTACACTAAATGGGTCCAAGAAAGGGTCGGAAAGATTTTACTACCATTCAATGTGGATCCAACATACAAGCCTGATTCTCCTAATCCTGTACCTCTATCCATTGAAAAGATAGAAGGGATCAGGGCTGCCCTAGAGGCGTCTCGAAAGGAAAGGGAAAAATTAGAGCTTCACGTACATCAACTGACCAACGAAAAGAGTCAACTGCGCCTCGACCTTAAAGAGAAGAGCCAAGAGCTTCAAACCATTAAGGAAGAGAATGAAAGAGAAAAGGGTAAGAGGAAGCGTGCATTAGAAGGTGTCCTAAGTGCTAAATTCAACTTAATTGCACATAACAAAAGGCTAGAGCAAGCAAGTGTGGAAATCACAAAGTGGAGAAGGTATTACGAAAAAACTTCCCGTGACAAAAAGGAGTCCGAGGAAAATTTAGAAGCTGTAGTCTTTGAATTGACTGATAGGACCAAGGATCAAGAGGTGCAAATAAGGGATCTCAAGTATGACCTTCAAGAAGCCCGCAATTCTGAACAAGAAGAGCGCTCAAGGAGAGTAACCACGGAAGAAGCACTTGTACAACGCACCGGTGAGCACAAGAGAACACTTCTAGCTTTGGGCGCACTTAGGGAAGTATTTGTAAAGCAAAGAGAGATATTCGAGGAAGCAAGGGATGAAAAGGAGTATTGGAAAAGGCAATATACGATTGTTTATACGGCAAGTGAGCATGTGAGCATGGTTCCTAAGCTTCTCAAGGACCATGAGAAATGTCGTGAGAATTATGACAACCTGTCTTCTTGTGTAATGACTTTGTCCAAGACATTCCGAAGAGTTTGGAAAGAGTGGAATCTTCTCCCGTCATTCTTCCCGAGGTAATGAGAGAGTTCATGGAGCTTTGTAGGGACATGGTTGACAAGTTCAAAGCGGATATCCAAAGGCGTTCTTAGGCATTTACTATTTCCTTGTTGCATTTATTTTTGGTTGTTTAATTTTTAGTTTCTATTCTCGTTTGTAACGTAACAATAAAGTTTGTAATTCCTTGCAAGTATTTTTAATTAATAAAGAGTGTTTACTTTCGCATTACTCATTGTTCCTACGATATTCACCAAAAGGGTTATTTAAATAAAAAAATGTTTAAAAAAAATAATAATAAAATAAATGTGGATAAGACATGAACATAAACATAGCATTCATGACATGCATATCATTTCAAACTGTTTTTCAAAAACATTAAAAGAAGGAAATTGTCTTTATCTCCAATCACGTCATTGGAGAAGATAACCAAGCAACCATACCGCCGTACTAAACTAGGTCTCAAAGAAAGAAAGCAATGGAACAACTAGAGATTAAGGGAGGGATGACCCAAATATTGAGTTTCATGAAAGATTTCATGGATAAACAAGAAAAGGGTAAGGAAACTCAGGATCAGACCCAGGATATACCAGATGATGGCAACCCGCTGTTAAGATACATTCCAAGTATTGATCCTCATAGAATGAATGCCCGCTCTTCCAAAAGAGTCGTCTGATCCCATGAGGAAGGAGAGACTTCTCAGGAAGGATTCATACCTGCTACACAGAAGGAAGGGGTATCCCGCACGGTTCGCATCCCTGTCAACAACCCTCCTAAAGAGGATGATTACTTGGATCTGCAGTATGGTGATGTGGATAATAGATACCAGGTGCCTCCACACAAACAAACTTCCCCTAACTCTGGAGAAGATTCTAAGGACATCGGACAAATTAAGGCACTGGAGGAAAGACTAAAGGCGGTAGAAGGGTACAATGTCTTTGATGTGGATACCTTCGAAATGAGCTTGGTCCCAGATTTGACCATCCCACATAAGTTTAAGGTTCCTAACTTTGAGAAATACAAAGGACTCACATGCCCGAGAAATCACTTGCGCATGTATGTACGAAAAATGGTTGCGTATGCCCACGATCAAAAGCTGATGATACACTTCTTCCAAGATAGCTTAAGTGGAGCGTCTGTTGATTGGTACATGCAGTTGGAAAAATCCCATATCCGAAGCTGGAATGACCTTGCTAACACATTCCTAAAGCAATATAAGTACAACTTGGATATGGCACTCAACTGGATGCAACTAAAAATTATCACAGAAGAAGGATGAAGCCTTCAAGGAATATACACAAAGATGGCGAGAAATGGCTTCTCGAGTCCAACCTCCCTTGCTGGAGAAAGAACTGGTAGACATGTTTATGGGCACCTTGCAAGGACCATACTATGATAAGATGGTCGGAAGCGTATCTTCATGATTCTCAGATTTGGTGGTTATTGGTGAAAGAATTGAAAACGGGATTAAGAACGGAAAGATACAAGGGGCACCCTCAGGTTCTTATCACTCAAAGAGGCCCACTCCAACTTTCTCAAAGTAGAAGGAAGGGGAGACCAATTCAGTAGTGCATCAAGAACCCAAGCCTCCTATGTCATTTCTGCAACAGCAAAACAGGTTTCAAGGCCCCCAAAGGAAATTTGATCCTTTGCCTACATCCAAAAGCGAAATGCTAAGATACTTGGTAAGTGAGTCATTGGTAGAGATCAAACCATTGGCACCTCCTCCTCCAGAGAAGGTTTTACCCAGATACAATGCCAACGAAAGGTGCGAATACCATGCTAATTCCCCCGGACACACATTGGAAAAATGTTGGGCCTTCAGGCATAAGGTTCAGGATTTGATAGAGTCAGGAGCAATTGCCTTTGATAAACCCAACGTAAAGACGAATCCTATGCCCTACCATGATGGAGCAGTCAATCTAATAGAGGTCGTTGCCAAGCAAGAGTTGGTTCAACAAAGAAGTTCCCCCATAGATGCACTTAAGAGGTATCTACTTATAAAGGGGTTCATCTTAGAACATAACGAAGCTTTCAAAGACACTCTGCAAAGGCTCATGGATCAAGGGTTGATTCAACTAAAGTAACAATCTGAGGAGGAATATATAGCTATGGTGGATAGAAACGAGTGTGGTGGTCGTTTTTTTACCTCCCCGTTTCACTTGGGAGGACGGCACGCTAGACCCTTCACGCGAAATTTGGAAGGAGAATGCGCCCGTGGTGGGATGAATTTTATTTCAGTTCTTCCTACGATATCACACGAACTTTCTTATTTGTCCTACGAGTAGGAAATGGGAAAAAAGATCTCAACTAAACCCTAGGAGTTTGCTAAGTGTGGGGATTTCACCTAGACTAGAAATTCTGGAGTCCGGGAGGTCGGTTATACATAGGGAAGTGTTTAAACACCCTACATATCTATAGTACTCTACAGGAACCTTCTCTGTGTCATTGTGATTGTGTTTACTGCTAATGATTGGGAAAGTTTCTCCTTTGTGTTAGGAGAAGGAATTGAATTGAATAAAAGAAAGACAGACAGGCAGACTGACAAACTGACTATTTTTGGTATTTTATTAGCTCGCTGAGATTCCTTGTGAACCTAATGCCTACATATCCCTAATGGAAGTCAGAGCTTAATGTAGTTCGGGGAACTAATTAATTATTAATTATTTTTTGGGTGCCTTGCTTGAAGCTCAAGGTTGAAGCTTTGAATTAAATCTCTGTTTACAGTAAAGAGACATGAAGTCATCTTTATAGGGAGGTATTTCTACTATTCCACCACAAACATTTAAAAAGAGTGACAGAATGATTGAATTCATTTCATTAAGAGAGTGACCTTACTTGTGTGTTTGCAAGTATGCTAGTATCTCTTAAATGAAAGAAAGATGCTCGTCCAAATTAGGGAAAGTTACCACATGTCTGGGTTTTACTGCCAGCTCATGCCTTTCAAAATCCTAAATGGGAGACTTGATTAAAATGAAATGTAATGTTTGTTTGTTTGAATGTGGTGAGATAGAAGAAAGATCTCTCTATAGAGATAAACTATGTCTATCTACTGTATAAAAGATTTGACTTTTTAGCTGGCTTGAATGAGGCCCAAGCTTGAGGCTTTTTGATTAATGTATTATTTATTGACTCTGGGAGATGACTCCACTGGGGGTTAATTACAAGGAATTTTTGTATTTTGTACAAGGCCCAGAATTGAGGCTGACTCTAACTAGAAAAAATATTATTTTCTGCCTTGTACAAAGCCCAAGGTTGTGGCTGACTGAGTATGAATGACTCTAATAGGGAAAAGATCCTAGATGTTAGGAATCTTTGACACATGAAGTATGGTTTATCTGCCTTGTACAAAGCCCAAGGTTGTGGCTACCTGAATGATGAAGGACTCACTGGGGAGACTCTATTATTTGCCTTGTACAATGCCCAAGGTTGAGGCTGACTATTAACAGGGGAGTTTTATTGTTTTGGTGCCTTGTATGAAGCCCAAGGTTGAGGCTAACTATTTTTGTTGGATTTTGACTCTACTGAAGGATTTATTTATTAAAAGAATGATTTTTTTTGGAAGCTAACCCTTTCCAGGGATTTTGACTCAGCTGGAGAATTTATCTTTTGAAAAGAATGATTTTTGGAAGCTAACCCTTTCCAGGGATTTTGACTCTACTGGAGAAATTGTCTGTTAAAAGACTGATTTTTGTCATGTTTTTGGAGGCTGACCCTTTCCAGGGGTTTTGACTCTTTTGGGGAAATTATCTCCTAAGAGAAATGAATCTTTGGTTTTTGAAGAAGTGATTTTGGAGGCTAACCCTTTCCAGGGGTTTTTATTAAGATAAAAGAAATGATTTAGATGCTAACCCTTTCCAGGGGTTTTTTATTAAGATGAAAGAAATGATTTGGAGGCTAACCCTTTCAAGGGGTTTTTGTTAAAATGAAGGAATGATTTGGAGGCTAACCCTTTCCAGGGGTTTTTGTTAAGATGATTGGCAGAAAGATTATCTAGTGGAGACTTCTTGTTTAAAGCCCAAGATGAAGGCTGACTCTTGCTGAGGATAAGCAAACATGGATCCTAGACTCTGCTAAGGAAGATTAATGAAGATAAGGGTGACAGAGACTGTCCATGCCTCTCATTCCAAAAGGTGTACTCAATGTAAAATTGAGACAAACTTAGCTTGTTTAAAGTCTGGTTTAAATTGGAAGAAACTCACCAGGGTATGTTAAGAGGTGACTAAAGACCTGTTCCTATGTTTATAAGAAACCTGATGGGTCCTTGTATACAAGCTCAAGAGGAAGCTGGAAATGCTTTTAAGAAGCCTGTGGGTCCTTGTACAAAGCCCAAGAGGAGGCTAATCGAGGGTCATCGAGGGTCCTTGTTATAGCACAAGAGAAAGCTATGTGGTTTTGAACTTATTTTGGCTTTAAGCAAATGGGTAAGAGGTTTCACCGGGAATAATTCCTCTTTGGGTTGATGTGTCCTATTTTTTTGGATTCTAAGGTTTTTGCCAAGATGTTTCACCGGGAATAATTCATCTTGGGGGTTTGAACTACAGATCTCTAATTAGGAAAGAGCCTTCACCGGGAAGACATTCCCAATCCTAGGCCATATTCCTATATATATATATATATATATATATATATATATATATATATATATATATATATATATATATATATATATATATATATATATATATATATATATATATAGTTTAACTGTCCTAAGGTTTACACTCAAACATAGTTCTAAACAAATATATGCACAGTTTATATTTGACAGTAATTTAAATAAAGACTGTAAATTGAAAGCTTGTAAAGCCTAACCTGGATGGAGTAGAGGCCTTTGAAGAAGTATGTACAAAGCCTTACCAGCAATTGATGGATAACAGTTGAATATATATGATAAACAGTTAATGGTTTTTTGAAAACAGAAGAAGTGAATATGGACATAGGTCACATAGGTATCTGAAGAGTTTCACCGGGAATAATGCCCTTCAAATACCAGAAGAATGTTTTGAAAACAGAAAGAAGATTTTGTAAATACAGTTTTTGAAAACAAACTATGAAAAGAAAAAGGTGTTGGGACTTACACTCTATTAGAGGCCCAGTGAAAATGATTTACTGTTTATGAAAACAGTTTGAAAATGATTTGCAATTTGAAATGATTACTGTTATGAAAACAGTTTAAGAGTTTTAGGCTTACCTCGAAGAATGAGAAATCGGATTTCTGAGTTTGAGGTGTTACCTGGATCCTCAAGTGATATGCTTGGAATAAATTAGGATCTCAGCAGATATTAAGCATCCACACCAGCAGAATAGAACGTCAGATAGACTCACAGCTTACGGCACTCTATGATCTTCCAGTAATTGTTTATGGACTTCTACCGCAAATGGAAGACCAAACAAAACAGACAAATCCAAAAGACAACAGAGAAATAATCTCTAAGTCTTGGATGAAGTGAGAAAATTCAAGTAATATGTGCAACAGTAATCAAATAAAATTTAAATGGTTAACTACACAAAACAATATGAAAACATCAAACTTAAACAAAATTAATCTAAGAAAAGATATTTTTTGTAGTTTTATGAAAAGAAGAAAATAATTAGAAACATAATTATAAATATGCATCTAATATATTTTTTTGGAGTTTTTAAATAAGGATTAGAAAAATTAAACTAAATCCTATATAAAAACTAACTCTTTTTATGCAAACTATTTTTCTAAAGAGAATTAAAAGAAATATTTAAAAGAGCTTAATAAGTGGGCCTGAGGCATGCTGAAAATCGGATGGGGGTGCAGAGCCCATAAAAAACCTGAAATTAATATAAAAGAGTTGTGGGCCGGACCGGGTCAGGTCAGTTGAAACCCGGATCCGCCCATTCTCTTAATGCAAGCTGGGTTATAAAAAAAACCCTAAAAAACCAAACATAGAGGCAACGCCTCTTTTTCTTTCTTCCTCGCGCTTTTCTCTGTAAAAAAAGAAATAGAAGAACAAACTCCCTCCTCTTTTACAGCAAACAACAACAAACAACAACAAACAACATCCTCTCCATCTCTCCTCGATTTTCTCTACCTCTCTCGCTGATGAAACGTAAACAACAATCAGCAAAAGAAACTCTCTCGGTTTCTATCTCTTGCGAGGAACAACAACGGCGGCCAGCTCCGGTTTTGATTCTCAGATTGTTACCTCTTTACCGAACTTGCGAAGAACAAGACTCCTTGGTTCTCCTTCGTTGATTGTTATCTCCTCTCAGTGAACAACAACAAATCGGTCCCTCTTGCTTAGTGAACAACAACAATTTCGTTTTATATGTTTAAAGACAAACTTAAGGTTTTTTGCTTCAATTTCGTTTTCATGGTATAGTTTGATTTTTATGACATAACTAATAACTTATGCTATCTGTTTCTGATTTTTTCCAGATGATGTACAAGAACAAAATGTTTGTTGCAACAATGATTAAACAACAGTGTCGAGCATGAGGTGTGAAGTAGACTTACCTTCGCCGAGGAGGTTTTCGCCGGATTATTGTTGAAGGTATGTTCTTGATTCCTTCTGCTGCTGCGAAATTGTTGTTGATGCTGAATTTTTGATGATGTTTGAACTGTCCAGAACCGTGGTGAACTATTGATGTTGTTGTGATTGATTCTGAATCTGTCATGAACTTTTGCTTTGAGTTGTTGCAACTGTGATTGTTGCTGAATTTTTGAACCTTATGCTTGCTGCTAGTTGTCAACAACCTTGAATGGTAACTTGGTTACTAACAATTTCAGAATTGTTAACTGTAACAATTTTGAATTGTCACTAACAATTCTTCTAACAATTTTGCTTCTTGTTGTAGGCTTTTGATGAAGGTGATGCCATAACACCTCTTTGGATTGTGGGAGACTTGAAGATGAACTTCAAGTTGCTTGGAGACTTGAAGATGAAGATCTTCAAGTGAGGTATGAAGAATTACCTCCTCCTTCTTTGTAACTAGAATGCTCACCTCCAATAGAGAATCTCTTGGCTTGAGAATTTCTTCTTGCCAAGAGGTCTATTGAACAATATATGAGCAATAGAGAGAAGAGATAAAGCAAGAATTTAAGTTGCTTTGGTGTGATTAATTATGAAGGATGACACTTCTATTTATAGGCAAAGAAAAGGATATGTTAGGCATTATGTAACTTTGTAGCCAAGTTTGTGATTCTTGTAAGAAAGGAATATCCCACATGACATAAGCAAAAGATTCTTTTATGACATGAGCCATGTGAATATATTTTCATGTCATTTTATGATATCTCTAAGTTGTAGAAGTTTATGACATAAAAATCTCTCTTTGACTTTCTTTGATTTTTGACTTTTGACTTTGATTTGGGCTTTTGGGCCCCCTTGAATTATTTTTGTGAGACTTTTGCTAATTCCACCCTTTTTGTTTCTTTTTCATGTTGCATGAGGATTCTTGAAGGAAGAATAAAGAAACTTGGTCTTGAAGAATGGAAGCTTGGAGATTGAAGAATAAATTCAAGAAAACATTGTATTTTTCTTTTGTTGTAATTCTTGAACTTAATATCAATGTAATTTTGGTTCATGCATTTCTTGAAAAATTGTGTAGAATTTGAATATTGTATCTTGTAATTCATTTGGAATTTAGAACTTGGTTCATGCAAAAGAACTTCACTTGTAATGCTCGAATTTTCTTTTGGAACTTTGAATGAAATTGTTATACAAACATAAAGTTTTGAATATTCTTGAATGAATTTGAATTTAGAAATTCAATTCCTTTTGAATAGAAAAATGATAGGAAATCCTTTGAATTTTAGGCCTTGAAACATGTTCTTTGCCATTGTGGATTTTTGGAATGATATTGAATTAAAATCCTTGAATCCATGGTCATGAACCATACTTGAAACAATTCTTTCAAAATGGACTAAAATTATTTCTTGCAATTTTGATGAAAATCCCATGAATGACCAAATAATTCACATGAGCCAATCTTCTTCATTATGATGAATCCATAGGCAAAAAGTCATGAAATAAATTCCAAACAATCCTCTTGAATTGCACAAATTGGAAAAGGCGCATTTAAATTGAAAACCTCCATGAGCATGAATTATTTTGCAAAGAATGAGTGAATGAATGAAGTCTTGATCACGGCTTCCAAACCGATCAAGAAACATTTTTGAAATTGACGTCAATGATATGACATCTCAGGGGGGTCGAAAATTAGGGTATGACAACGAGCCATTGGTGATACCTAACCACGGAGCGAGGAAACCATTAATCATCCCATGTTCTAAACCACCATTGCGGATACCTACACGAGAGCATACTAAGGTAATCCCGACCAACAAGAATAGAGCTCCATATCCGTTGGACAAAATGAAAACAGTACCCTGGGAATACAATTCCGGTGCTAATACAGAGACACAAAGGCAATCTTCTGTGTCAAATATCTTGGGACCTGGAGGCATGACCCATAGCGGTCGCATATTCAAAACTGCGCAGGCACATCCAAAGCCTAATGAAAACTTGACACAAACTAGTGATCAAGCCGCGGTAGGACCAAGTGTTGAAACAACTCCTAAGGATAAAGAAGCCACTGATAAGGATGCTGAGGAATTTTTGGCTTTAATCAAGAAAAGCGGTTATAGGGTGGTAGATCAGTTAAAGCAAACGCCATCCAAAATATCACTCCTATCACTACAGGTAAACTCCAAGAAGCATCGACACGCCTTGATGAGGATCCTAAATGCCACCCACATAACTAAAGACATAACTGTGAATCAATTCAATGGGATGGTGGCTAATATCACCGCTGGGGCATGTCTGGGGTTTAGTGACCATGAGTTACCTCCACAGGGAAAGGCGCACAACAAAGCCCTGCACATCTCTATACAATGTGGGAAAGCTCACCTATTTAGGGTTCTGATTGATACATGTTCGTCACTAAATGTGATGCCAAAAACAACCCTAAAAAAGATAGCCCTAGAAGGTCTTGTTGTCAGACCAAGTCGTCTAGTGGTCAAAGCCTTTGATAGATCACATAGCCCAGTATATGAAGAAGTAGACTTACCGGTTATGGTCGGTCCTAATACCTTCTGTATCAACTTCCAGGTGATGGAGATAGAGCCAGCTTACACATGCCTACTAGGGCGTCCTTGGATTCACGCAGCTGGGGCAGTCACATCTACTCTTCATCAGAAGATAAAATTTATGGATGGAAACTCCATAGTAACTGTCAATAGAGAGGAAGATATATTTGTCAGCAACTTGGATTCATACAGATACATCGAGGCTAGAGAAGGGGCATTAGAAACTGCGTTCCAGGCGTTAGAGATTGCAATTGCAGTCACACTATCCTTGGAGAAAATACGAAGGGTGGTAACATCTTGGAGAGACCTACAAGACATGAATGTGCAAGGCTGGGGCAAAGTGCCGGAAATCCTGGAGAAGAAGGATCGCTTAGGGTTAGGATATCAACCGTCGAAGATCATAAGCGCTGCGAATGAGGAACAACGATTCCCCCCGATTATGCTGACTTTTGTTACAGGCGGGTATGAACACATAGCTATGATATCCAACATGCACTCTAAAGAGAGAACATCCAACTTCATCCGAAGGGCCAGATCAGGAGAGCAGCTCCAGAACTGGACGAGCCTGGAGATACCGGAGATAGTTTTCGTTTCTAAGTAATTTGCTTCTGTTTTATTTTTTTCCAATAAAGACAATAACGCTCGTGCCTCGCCTGAAGCACAGAGTTGGTTTGTAAGGGCCCCATTTCTTTTCAAATTTAAGGTTTATCAATAAAATTGTTTTTTGTTTGGTATTGAAAAAAATCTCGTCTACTCTTGCATTTATTTCTTTTCAAAATGACAAATAAACTTTTTCACAAAAGCACATCCATATCTGCATACAAAAAGGAAAACATAAAACATGTGCATATCACCTTCTAATACTACCGATAATAATACTGCTGAAACTCAATACAAACTCGAGGCTCTTGTTAATCAGTCCGAGGAAGGAAATGAGGAAGACGATGAACTTCCAGAAGAATTGTCAAGGTTAATAGACAAAGAATCCAAAAGCATGCTCCCTCCTCAGGAGGCCATTGACATCATAAACTTGGGTACGGACAAAGAACCCAGGGAAATCAAAATTGGGGCAACACTAAACGAGGACATAAAAGCAACGCTAACTAAGCTCCTCCACGAGTACGCAGAAATATTTGCTTGGTCATACCGTGACATGCCAGGGTTGGATACGGATATCGTTGTACATAGATTACCACTACATGAAGGGTGTGCACCTGTCAGACAAAAGCGTAGAAGAGTTTGTCCTGACATGGATAACAAAATCCGAGAAGAGGTACTCAAACAGTTCGACGCTGGGTTTCTTTCCGTGGTTGACTATCCACCATGGATTGCTAACATAGTTCCAGTTCCTAAGAAAGACGGGAAAGTACGCATGTGTGTGGATTATAGGGATCTGAACAAAGCAAGTCCGAAAGACGACTTTCCACTACCACACATAGATGTGTTGGTGGACAATACAGCACAAGCTTCAGTTTTCTCCTTCATGGATGGGTTCTCTGGGTATAATCAAATCAAAATGGCTCCTGAAGACATGGATAAGACAACCTTTATGACATACTGGGGCACCTTCAGCTACAAAGTAATGCCTTTTGGATTACGAAACGCAGGGGCAACATATCAACGAGCCATGGTCACACTGTTCCATGACATGATCCACAAGGAGGTCGAAGTATATGTGGATGATATGATTGCTAAGTCTTGTACAGATGAAGAGCATATTACACACTTGTAGAAATTGTTCGAGCGCTTGAAGAAGTTCAAGCTGAGGTTAAACCCGAACAAATGTACATTTGGTGTGGGGTCAGGAAAGCTATTGGGATTCATTGTGAGCCAGCGAGGCATAGAAGTAGATCCCGACAAGGTGAAGGCTATACAAGAAATGCCTGTTCCAAGGACACGAAAAGAGGTTCGTGGATTCTTGGGTAGGTTGAACTACATCTCAAGGTTCATTTCACATCTAACAGCCACGTGTGAGCCTATATTCAAGTTACTAAGGAAAGATCGGCCGATCAAATGGAATGAAGATTGTCAAGTAATCTTCGAAGCTATAAAGAGATACTTACAAAATCCACTGATTCTCATACCTCCCATGCCAGGGAGACCACTAATCATGTATCTCACGGTTCTCGAAAGGTCTATGGGATGTGTACTGGGCCAACAGGATGAAACAGGCAGAAAGGAGCACACTATTACTATCTTAGCAAGAAATTCACAGATTGCAAATCTCAATATTCACCACTAGAAAAGACATGTTGTGCCCTAGCATGGGCCTCCAAACGTCTACGGAAATATATGCTAACACATTCCACATGGTTGATATCAAGAATGGCTCCTTTGAAATACGTGTTCGAAAAGCAAGCTCTCACAGGTAGAATCGCAAGGTGGCAAATGTTACTATCAGAATACGACATACAATATATCACTCAAAAAGCAATAAAAGGGAGTGTATTGGCAGAACACCTTGCCCACCAACCCCTCGAAGAATACCAATCTATGAAATTCGACTTTCCTGACGAGGACATCATGGTGATAAGGGACTACGAAATACCAGGACCCGACGAAGGACCCGAACCAGGGGCAATATGGACACTTACGTTCGATGGGGCCTCGAATGCACTAGGACATGGCATAGGGGCAGTCTTGATATCTCCTGAAAATTGTCACTTACCTTTCACTGCGAGATTGTGCTTTGACTGCACCAACAATACTGCAGAATATGAAGCGTGCATATTGGGGTTAGAAGCTGCGATTGACCTAAGGATTAAGCTGCTCGAGGTATATGGAGATTCTGCGTTGGTGATTCACCAAGTCAATAAAGAATGGGATACTTGAGATGTAAAGTTAATCCCATACCGGGACCTCATACTAGAGTTAATGGCTGAATTTGAAACAATCACTTTCACTCACATCCCAAGGGAAAGAGAACCAAATGGCTGACGCACTAGCAACACTTTCCTCCATGTTCAAAGTAAATTGGCCGAACCATGAACCACGAATAACGGTTAGACACTTCGATGAGCCTGCCTATTGTCTCACAATCGAGGAGCAGCCTGATAACAAACCATGGTTCCATGATATCAAAAGGTACTTGGAGAAACAAGAATACCCGGAGAATTCCTCTACGATTGACAAAAAAACACTAAGGAAATTGGCAGACAAATTCTTCTTGAGAGGAGATATCCTATACAAACGAAATTATGACTCAGTATTGCTGTGGTGTGTGGATAAAAATGAGGCCAAGGAGATTATTAAGGAAGTACATGAAGGAACCTTCGGAACCCATGCAAATGGACATTCAATGGTGAGAAAAATTCTACAAGCAGGATATTAATGGCTGACAATGGAAGCTGACTGTTTCCAATATGCAAGAACATGTCACAAATGCCAAATATACGCTGATAAAATACATATGCCGCCTAATTCGTTGAACATCCTGAGTTCACCGTGGCCGTTTGCAATGTGGGGGGTTGACATGATAGGGATGATCGAACCGAAAACTTCTAATGGACACCAATTCATATTAGTTGCCATAGATTATTTCATCAAATGAGTCGAAGCCGCTTCTTACACCAACATGACAAGACAAGTAGTCACCCGGTTCATTAAGCATAACATTATCTGCCGGTATGGGGTTCCAAATAGGATTATCACAGACAACGGGTCGAACCTAAATAACAACGTGATGAAGGAGTTGTGCGAGGATTTCAAGATTGAACATCACAATTCTTCACCATACCGGCCTAAGATGAATGGTGTTGTCGAAGCTGCGAATAAGAACATTAAAAAGATAATACAAAAGATGGTGAAAACATACAAGGACTGGCACAAAATGCTTCCCTTCGCCCTGCATGGTTACAGAACCTCGGTACACACATCCACAGGAGCAACACCATTCTCCTTGGTTTACGGTATGGAAGCAGTCCTCCCTATCAAAGTGGAGATTCCTTCATTACGAGTCCTGGCTGACACAAAGTTAGAAGAATTGGAATGGGTAAAAACCTGTTTTGATCAGCTTAATCTCATTGAAGAAAAACGACTGACGGCTTTGTGTCACGGGCAACTCTATCAGAAAAGGATGAAGAAGGCGTTCGATAAAAAGGTCCGTCCTCGAACTATCAAAGAAGGAGATGTCGTCCTCAAGAAAATTATACTACCTCGACTTGATGCCTGTGGGAAATGGAAACCTAACTACGAAGGTCCATATGTCATAAAAACGGTATTCTCAGGAGGAGAACTTGTCCTCACTACAATGGACGGGGATGAATTACCACACCCAATCAATTCCGATGCGGTTAAGAAATATTACGCCTAACAAAGGCAGGATCATAGGCTATGAACCGAAGACGAACTACAAAGGATAAGGATTCATGCAATCATTCACTTCTAAAGGCAAAGGATTACTGGGACCCTCGAGAACAAAGGAGCAACGACAGTATTAATATCATTTCTATTTGTCATTTTCTTTTCACACCTTGTACATTCTCCGATTTAAGGCAATATCAATAAGTTTTTTCTTTCCTTCATGCCGCGCTTTCTCGTTATTTCAATACCATTTGAAAAGGACGAAATTTTTATAGACTTTATACTGAATTTACTATGGGGAACTTACAAAACAAATGTTTTTAAGCAACGAAACGAAATTACAAAAATCTTCGGAGGATAACATACGCTTTACGCCGCAATCACTTTGATCTATCACGATCCTTTTACAAATGATATTTTACAATCACAAGGAACACTATCAACGGATCATTTAATACAATCCGAACTAGGATTTATTCTAAATAACACCCCACACATCTCAAAACGTCTGGATAATTCAAAAAGTCAAAGGGTACCAGGGGATTGGTTCAGGACCTAATGGTCTAAAAGGAGACTGAAACTCGAATTTTCGCTCAGAAACATTTTACACATAAACATTACGAACCGGCATAAGCGAAGCCGTGGCACAAGGCCAAGTAGGGTTAAACAAATTCAATGGGTGATGAGGAGATAAATTTTGAGATCATTATACATACATACGCATTAGCATGCATACATGCAACATTTACACTCCACATCCAGACATCGTGCATCTCCAATGATTATACATGCGTACGAGCATCACACTATCAAACATTACTCATATACAAACGGTTCATACACCCAAGTTGTACAAACAACAGGATCGCATGCATATACATGGTTCATACGCATTTACAAAATAACTTTTTACGCAGGTGATCTTGCTAGCACTATAGCAAGTAAATATTTTTACGCATGTGATCTTTCTAGCACTATAGCAAGTAAATCTTTTTACGCAGGTGACCTTGCTAGCACCATAGCAAGGGTATCTTTTACGCAGGTAAAACTTGCTAGAACCATAGCAAGTAATCCCTTTTACGCAGGTAAGCTTGTTAGAACCATAGCAGGTGATCCCTTCTTCATCCAAGATATATGCAAGGACTTACTAGAACTATAGTAAATCCTTCCCTTTACGCAAACTGCGAAAACATGCTAGAATTATAGTAAGTGAATAATTTACAAACTGCGAAAGCTTGTTAGCACTATAGCAAGTGGACTATCTTCTACACAACAAACTGGGAGTCCTCGTTATGTAAGTCTCAGGATTTAGCAAGACAATCTTCCACAAGGTAAATTTAGAGGTCTTCCATTATTTAATAACTCTTCGATCCGAAAGGCGTGAGACCTGCGTATTCTCACGCCATTCAATCCAAGATAATTAAATAGGGGCAGCTGGCATACCCCTAAAATTACCCTTTTGTTTTGAACCTAATTCATAAAAGGTGTATAAAAAATATATAGAGGTGTCATTGGGCTTGACATTTAGATTGTCAAGCCCATTCCTTTATAAATCTTTGAGAAAGGGTGTATTCAAAGAATAGGGTGTATTTTGTTTTTTTCTCCATCCTTAGGCCCATGTTAGAACCTAAGCCCACTAAGTTTTATTTATTTACTAAAGAGATAAAAAATGTACAATAAAATGGTGGTGTAATTAGAAATTATTTGGGCCCATATTGGATTGGTGGCCCATTAACTTTCTTTATTTTATCAACATATTTATTTTTCAGATATTATATATATATATGTGTGTGTGTGTGTGTATTTTGAAAATAAAATGAATTTAAGTTTTTTCTATTTATTTAATTAATTTATATCTAATTTATAGTTTGTTTTGTAAATTTAATAATTAAGTCATTTAGTTTTGGTCAAAACATAATTAACTTGTTTTAATTCTATTTTTATTATTGTATAAAAGTCTTCGTAATTATTAAAAATTTGATTAGTTGTTTTAATTAGAAAAAAAATTAATTTGTTTTATTTTTAACTAAGTCAAAATTAGGGTTTTGGTGAACCCTGTTCACCTTCTTCTTCTTCTTCTTCTTCTAGCCGCGGCCACCTCCAACCAGTACAAACCCTAATTGCTAGTCAGATCCAAGCCCAGTCAAACAGATTTCGAATAAAAAATATAAACCAAACTAAATCGAATCTTCATTAAACACATGAATCAATCAAATAACAGAAACAAAATAAAAAATATTACACTAACAAAACATCAAATCTTCTTTGAATCAAAACATAACGAAAAATCAAATTTTATTCAATCAATTTACAATCAAATCTACAATTATTAACTCAATCAAAACCTATTAATCTAATCTTTCCTTAAGCTAAACTAAAACCTAATGCTATAAAACGAAACCCTAAACCTAAAAGGAGGGGGAGATCAAAAAAAAGAAAGGGTAGAAGGTGAGTCAAAGAGATTATTGTTGGGATCTTCGCACGAATCCTAAGTCGTAGATCGCCGTTGATCTGTGTCTCTCGTCGAATGAAAGGATTGGAGAGAAACGGAAAACCGAAGAGGTAACGAACGAATCTTTAGCTTTTTATTGTTTTTTTTTCGATCCTGGGGATATTACGGAGGAGCCTCCGTGCCGGCCACCGTGCTTATTCATAAGCGCCGCCGCGTGTTCTTGAACACCGCCGTAGGTGTTCTTGATTAGCACCATAGTTGATTTTTCGTTTATGTGTTTTCTGGGTTTTTTTTGTGTTTATCCTTGAGTAATAGAAGAGAGAGATGATAGGATGAGAGGAAAAGTGAGAACATTGGAGAGAAGAGAGAACCGAGAGAGAGCATGTGAGGAAGGAAAAAATTTTGGGAAGTTGAAAAAGGGGATAACATTATCCATTCCCCTCCATTCGCAGCGCGACACGTGGCCACGTATAGGCCATGTGATTGGTGCATCAAACGACGCCCCTATTCAATCTTCTTGGACCTGAATGTTCGAACGGTACAAGTTTGAGACATTTGAGGTGCGAGTGGATTGAATACCCCGAAAGTACCATCAAAATTTACATTCTATGGTACAGCAAGGAGTGTTGAGTATTATCAAAGGATACCAGCCGAAGGTGGATCTTAAACAAATTGCTAACCTTAGTTAGACTTTGAACAAAAGAGACGTAGCCGTGGGAAGACTCTTAAAGGAAGAAACCAGCCGTAGGGGAATCTACCAAACGTCTAACCTTAGTTAGACTTCAAAGAGAGGCACAGCCGTAGGGTGACTCAACAAGGATGAAACCAGCCGTAGGGGAATCCGATCCTGATTGCTAACCTTAGTTAGACTTGAAAAAGAGACGTAGCCGTGGGACGACTCCAAAAGGAAGAAACCAGCCGTAGGGGAATCTACCAAACTGCTAACCTTAGTTAGACTTCAAAGAGAGACACAGCCGTAGGGTGACTCAACAAGGATGAAACCAGCCGTAGGGGAATCTGATCCTGATTGGTAACCTTAGTTAGACTTGAAAAAGAGACGTAGCCATGGGACGACTCCAAAAGGAAGAAACCAGCCGTAGGGGAATCTACCAAACTGCTAACCTTAGTTAGACTCAAAGAGAGACACAGCCGTAGGGTGACTCAACAAGGATGAAACCAGCCGTAGGGGAATCCGATCCTGATTTCTAACCTTGGTTAGACTTGAAAAAGAGACGTAGCCGTGGGACGACTCCAAAAGGAAGAAACCAGTCGTAGGGGAATTTACCAAACTGCTAACCTTAGTTAGACTTCAAAAGAGACACAGTCGTAGGGTGACTTTAGATCTGAAAAGGTATGCCAATAATCATTAGACTTTATTGAGGAGGACTAGTAACGACTAGACTCTTATTGGTGATGTTTATGAACACTGGACTTAAAGGAGATGCCAATAACCATTGGGCTTGACTGAAAGAAAGGGCTAGTGACAACTAGAATCAATCAGGGGACGCCAGTAAACACTGGGCTTTCAAGAAGGTATTGATGCTTGCAGAGTGCAAGAACTACATGAATCTCACAGGCCAACGGGCGGGGTATAACTCTTCAAAAAGTGGTAATCATTCGAATTTCCACACACCAAGTATGGTTATTCAAATGATCGAGATGTGAGATGTTACCCTCACTTCAATTGCACTCGGCAAACGGGAAAATAGCCACGGAGACTAGTGACCACTAGGCTCGATTAGAAGACGTCTGTAAACACTGGAAAACACAGCGATATTGATGCTTGCGAAGCATAAGAATTACATGGATCCCTCAGGCCAAAAGGCGGGGTGTAACTCTGCAAGAGTGGCAATCATTCGAATTGCCACACACATAGTATGAATTTCAAATGATTGAAAAATGAGATGGGTTGAATGCCCACCCTCATTCGCACTCTATTATGCACGCGGCATGCGGGAAAGTAACCAAAACAAGACTAGTAACGACTAGACTCGACACGCGGATGACAGTAACCACTGAACATTCACGGAGATGTTGATGCTTGCGAAGCATAAGAATTACAAGGATCCCTCAGGCCAAAAGGCGGAGTGTAACTCTTCAAGGGTGGCAATCATTTGAATTGCCACACACATAGTATGGATTTCAAATGATTGAAAAATGAGATGGGTTGAATTCCCACACTCATTCGCACTCTAATCTGCATGCAGCATACGGGAAAATAACCAAGGCAAACTTGCAAGAAGCAAGAGATATCCCTTATGCAAAAGGCAGTAAGGGGACTCACAAAAAGTGAATACAAAGAGAGGACTGGTGACGACCAGACTCTATTAGATGATGCCGGTAAACACTGGATTTTGAAAGAGGTATTTTTACATACAGAACATAAGAACTACATGGTTCCCTCAGGCCAAAAGGCGGGGTGTAATTCTATAAGAGTGACAATCATTCGAATTGCCACACACAAAGTATGGGTTATCCAAACTATTGAGCTTAGCAAACGGGAAATAACCAAAAATGCAATGATCTTGACGAAGAAAGACTTTGTATCCAATTCACACTGGAGGGAGAAAGTGAGACTTCTTTTGGGGATATATCAATTTGTCTGTGTAACATATGTGAACTTGGCTTATGCATTAATACATGTTTGAATTTTCCATGGCGTAATGCTCCATATTTATGGAAATGCTATGCGTTTTGTAGATGCAATATGAATGCAATGATTACTATATGTAGAGATAACGAGGGCCCTTTAGAGAATATTCCGCTGACTTGTCGATCAAGCTTCATCTCTGACCTCGGGAGAGGTAAACACCAAGGAGAATCCCCTTAGTGTTAAGAACTCTGGGGGTGCCAATAGACATTGGACTTTATCTTGCAAGATACACCTCTGATTGTTGACTTGAAGAATAATTTCTGACTTCTCACCATGTGCCATTGCTCGGAGGATTTTAAACTTGAGGAGATTCCCTCGACTCACCATGTTGGGGATGAGAAATCCGGATAAGGAACTCTTTATGGGATGAGTGAAACAACTCCGGGGAGAAATAAACTCCTATAGTTGGGGAGAGAACAAATTTCCAGGAGAAATAAACTCCTATGCTCGGGGAGAGACTTTTCCAGGAGAAATAAACTCCTATGCTTGGGGAAAGACTTAACTCTCAGGAGAAATAAACTCCTACGCTTGAGGAATGGAACTAACTCTCAGGAGAAATAAACCATTATGCTTGGGGAGAGAGTAACTTGTTGGGGAAAAGCATTATGATACTTATTAACTTCGTGATGGTCAACTGCACTTTAAAAGTTAATGATGGTTCCCAAAAGATTGTGCCCCAAGCTGCCTGACTTACGAAGAGATTTGATTTACAAAGACATTTGCCTCGAAAGGATCCTTACACCGCAATTACTTGATATAATTCTGCCCCAGCATATTCAAGCGTTTGAAAAATTCTTTCTATTGATCCACGGATCCTTGAAGAGATTTGTCGAATCTCGACGTAACTGCCCCAGATTGAGTGAGTTTGAGAGATTCCTCGACGTCACTACTTCAGATTGATTGAAATCAAGAGAGAGATTCCTCAACTTGATTAACCCTGATTGGTCTAATTTGAGATGTCAAACCTTGATTTGCTTGCCCCAGATAGGCTGAACTCACGAGAGAGATTCCTCGTCGTGACTGCCCCTGATTATGTACATCTTATCAGAATCTTCGAGTTTTACTTCCCTTAAGATCCCACAAATCATGGAGCAACTTTATCATACTCAATGGAGTCTTCAAAATCTTCCCCTCAGGGTATTTAATCAAAATGCATCTACTCAATAGAGTATTCAGACTTCTCCCCTCAGGGTAATCAATCAAAGAAGGTATCAACTGATTTGCTCAATGGAGCATTCAACCCTTTCCCCTCAGGGTAACCAATCAAGAACAATATCAAACTGATCAGGCTCAACGAAGTGTTCAGGCACTTGTCTCTTAAGGATCAAACAACGAGGGCATCAAACTGCACATGCTCAATGGAGCCTTCAAACAACTTGCTTTGATAATCAGTCTCTGAAGTGATTGCTTTTTACTCTATGGAGTCCTCAAGTCTCTTTACTTTGACATGATTAAGCTCTTTGCTGATTCTCATCATGGAAACTTCCTTGATGTTTAAGCAAATGTTTTGTATGCAAAGTAATGTTGATTCTAAAAATGACAATTCTAATGTAAAGCCTATGCTAGTCTTGAAGTTTAAAGAAACTTTTTATGCAATGAGATGGCCACCTCTTGTGAATGAAATGTAAAGCAGGCATACAATACCAACATAGATATGTGTTACGCTTCATTGGGAGTCAGCTAAACGCTATCTCATTGGAGCGTGTCTTCGAAATAAACCCTACTTCAATTAGGACTTTTAAGGGTTGTAACTTGGCCGGGTTCATGGTTTTTAGAAACAAAGGATTTTTTAGGCTCAAAACTATTTGGTACCCACCCCTTTTGTGATGTTCTCCAGTCCTACGTTCAGTTAACTCAACATGTGTGTTCGTCCCTCACAAGGAATTTTGAAACAGTCGAGGAATCAATAAGGTTTTTCGGACATGGCAGCCGCTCACCTTTTATTCTTTTGATTCATTATCACACGACTTTGTTCTTGCTTTATTTTCACCATCATTTTTCTTTTTTTTGCTATATTTTTCTTTCATCCTTTTTTCTTTTCATTTTTTTGCCTTTTTTTTTTGCTTTCTTTTTTTGAACAAATCGTGTGGCTTCGCATTGTCTTTGATTCATTGGAAGTGATTGTGACTGCCTCATCCCATGATTGATGAAGGATTACCATTGTGGTATCATCATCTTTTGTCCTCTTGGTAGGTGAAGGATAACCATCACGGTCTTGACTTTCCTCAACGTTTTGAAGGATAACCATTGTTGTATCCTTAGTTACATACTCTTTATGAGTTTTGAACACTCGATCAAGTTAAATGAACACTACCCTGCCCTAGGGTTAAAAATTAAGGGTTTTTTTCTGATCTAAAAAGAAACTCCTACATCAAGGCTCAAATGGGTTAACGAGGGTCTATCTCCCTTATATCTCCGGTGTTTGGGGATTTGAAATAATGCTTGTACATCATCAGTAAGGTTTTATCCAAAAACACACAATTAGGGTTTTTGCATTTTTATTTTATCATCATTCTCCCTCCGCTCGTTGCCTAAGCAAGAAATAAGTAAAAGTTGGTATCGTAATGCCAAAAACATTTTTTGAGTGAAAACGAATGAATTACTTCAAGACAAACATAAACAATGTATTATGGTTTTCATTCAGAAATTAACAAATTTTACATGCTAGCAATGCTTAAACAAACAACGAAATGTTAGGAATGAGAATGCGATAAAGATCTTAAATGAATGTCATTTTTGAGGAGACTTGACTCCGTATGGACTTATTGCTCTCGAATGCTTTCTGCAGTTTTGATACCCCATTGAGACTTCAATTTATGCATGAACCTCTTGGAGTGAATGTGGTTGTTATGAAATCAGCGAGGACCTGAACTTTTCCCTTGAATGTCTTATGATCTTCAATTAAATGGCCAGGTGCCCCAGCATGGTAGCCTCTTAGCATTATCATATGTTCCTCCCACACTTTAGATTACTTCCCAGAAACAGACTCCAGCGAAGGCATACATGAGTTGTGAATTTTTGCTTTACTTTAGGGATTCGAGCAATGCGAGTGGTGCGATGCTCAAGATAAGAATACGTCTTGCTTATCCCTCGGTCGGGAGCCCCAAGCATAGTTGCTAGAGTAGTAATAACCACCATGAATGGAAGAGGCTAGTATGATCATTAAACTCAGGAGATCTATATGTGGTAAGGAAGACCCACAACACAAATCTTAACCAACTGTGATTCTAACCAGCAGGGAAGTAATTTGGCACAAGGCATCAGAATTACATGAGTCCGTTTCCCATATTATTTATGTATCTGTTGTCAAGCAAAGGCTTTTGAGAAGAAAATTTCGGGAAGATATGACACATGATATGAAGCAACGGCTTGAGAATGAGAAATGCCTCTATAGAACACTCTTGATTACCACTTGGCAAAAGATTCTGAAGAAGTTGCACAAGAATTTGTAATGCTTTAGGGATTCGAGCAATGCAAATGATGCAATGCTCAAGATAAGAATACGTCTTGCTTATCCCTCGGTCGGGAGCCTCAAGCAACTTCCACATATGTACAAGAGATGATTACCACTTTGGCTTGCATGTCTAAACCATCTAGAGAGAGAGAATAAGTAACCCATGCAGCTCTTGACATCAGGCACTAGGCACAAACCAACAATGTCTAAATCAAAGGAGTCACGACCTTTTATGGCTTTCAACCTTTTCTCCAAGAGGTGGAACCTTTTTCATTTTCAATAATCGAAAACTTGAAGACTTCAATTTCCAAATTATTCTCATGATGTGAATTCTCCTTAACAGGAATTGGAACCTCAACAGTATTTCAGACATTCTGAATCATAAGACCTCCTCTTGGGGTGAGATTAACATCAACATTTGGCCTCTGAAGAACCAGTCTCAACTCTTCGTGTCTAAAAGAAAGGGCTTGAATAGCCTCCATACACTGATTCAGGTTAATCCCCATTCCGGTCCTCATCTCATTCAAATCTTCACGGAGTTGTTCCATTATTAACTTTCAAGCACGTAGCGGTGAAAAGTCAATTTGTTGCTGAAGTCAGAATCTAAGTAGAAAGGGCCCTCATAAGCTTCCGAGAGAACTATGAAATGCATGATAGTATGAATGCATGTTTCATTTCTAAGGGATCCTAAAGTCTTTTCATCAACTTTTGTTTCTCTTTTATTCTCTATTTTTTTTCATAAAGTATCTTTTCTCTCTTTTTTTTCCATCTTTTCTGTTTTTCTACTTTTTTTCGTTTGCTCTTTTTTTTTGGAAATAGACTTTAGAATCCCCCCACAAATGAAGTGGATAAAGTAATGATGTTATGCAATGCAAAAGCATGGGATCAAGGTCCATATAATCTTAGTAACCACTGTACAATCCTCTGAATAACTGATGTAAAGCCTCAGTAGGTCAAATGTCACAAGATCAAAGGTTCGACGCCCTTTTTGAATACCAGAATATCAATAGTCACCAACAGAACATGTACCTCCACCTGCAAAGAATATGATTCCCTTCCCACTCACAGGTGAATCTAGGTCAAGGTAGGTCAAAAGGTCTCCAGCGTTAACAATTCTCCTGAAACACCATCATTGTTGCAAATACATGCCAACAATGGTATCTCATTCGAATCTCAACTGGTCGTGGGTCTCATGATCGCAATCAACAGAACCTGACTTTCTGGTGGCGTCATGACTATCCACTCTATCCTAGGTATCCTATGTGTCAACTTTGGCCTGGGTATTGGGCCTTTTACCTCATAGAACATCCCACCCAACCTACAAACAGAGAAAATATGTGGTCCCCACGGGGACCCATAATATAGTCCAGATGCATGCGGAAAGTAAACATGATATGCGAGCAGGAAAATAAACATGATATGCAAACATATATAGGATGTAAACATATAAATAAATAAAGAAACACCCAATAAACAAAACAAACAAAGGCTAGGATCGACTCGCTAAGAATGGACCAGCACAGGTCTATCACATCCCCAGGAGATTCGCCAGCTATCGCTACCGCGAAAAATGAAGCAGAGTCGCCACTAGTATATTTATCCCATAAGGGAAAGGAATACCAGGAAACCTAACTTAGAATAAGAACAAGGTCTTGCGACCAGAGAATAGGGTACGGGAGTCGGTTACGCAAGGGGAAGGTGTTAGCACCCCTCACGCCCATCGTACTTGATGGTATCCACCTTTGTTTGTTTCTATCTAAAGGGTGTAATCTATGTCTAAAACCTAAATGCGAATGCATGCAAAAGAAACACGGGGAAAAGAAGGATTATTTACAAGTGTGCTCGCTTAGGCCCCGCGACCCAATGCCTACGTATCCCTTTCCAGGAATCAAAGCTACCGTAGTTCGGCTCAATAGTTTCCATTTGTTTTGTGTTTTTTAGTTGAACAGAGGTTAAGGTCACAATCCACGATGATCGACCTTTGGAGACTTACACGCATACTTTTGGAAGGGACTTAACTTGTTCTTAAGGAGAAAAGAATCTTGGGTTTGTGTTTTTTATGTAACTACATGGTGAACAAAACCCAATACATGGTTTCGCACCACTTCATCACTTTGTTTTAGTTCGAGCCTTTATTAGGTGTTTTGAATGTTTTTGGTTGGGTATTTTTTTAAGGGGAATTTATTTGCGATTTGAATCACATAAAAATGTATAATGATCGAGAAACAGATTAGGGAATGAATCCCACTCATTTCTCTCTCATTATATAGTGATCGAGAAACAGATTAGGGAATGAATCCCACTCATTTCTCTCCCACTAAGTGATTGAGAAACAGATTAGGGAATAAATCCCACTCATTTCTCTCTCACTTTTAGTAAGGTGTGATTCGCATCTTTATTTATTAGTGTTTTAATGTTGAAAAGAAAAAAGGAATGAAAGAGGGAACTAAATCTAATATACTAATCTATGTTATTATAATTCCTATTTAACAACTAAGGGAAGTATACTAAGATTGAAAGTTGTTTAAGTTGACTAAAGTCAACTTTAACAACTAGGGGTATTTTAGACATTTCTCAAAATATGAAAATATTCACAAAAAGAAAGAAATAATATCTACAATATACAATGAAATATTCACAAGCAAATGGTATTTTATCAAGCTTAGAACTATTTTTCATGAATTAAAACCAAAAAGCTATGCATTTTTATCATTTTATTAACCAATCAAAATTCAAAGAAATCCAACAATTAAAATCCAAACAAAACAATTAATCAATCCTAAAATTCTAATTGGCTAGAAAACAATTTTTATTATTTTTTATTTAAGCAAAATCGAATTAACATGCAAAATAGCAAAAGAAAACTATTTTTATTTGATTTTCTCAGTTGTCCGCAGGGGGTGTAGTAGCAATAATTAAATGAACTAGAATTTATTAACACTGCAATTGGGCCAGAAATTGGGTGGTGTTGAAAGGAAAGCGCCCTAAGGCCCAAGTTCACGTGGCCCAGATTCCTTATTATTCATTTCACCTTTTTTATCAGCATGTGACACAATTATTTTCATGTGGTAAAATTAAGAAAAACATAACGTGACATAAAATGCATGTGAGATTTATCAATCGGTCAAGTATGGATTTAAGTCACAAAAGGACAAATAAACCTCCTAAACCAATCATAGCGTGACACCAATTACTTCTAATCGTATGAATGCAAACAAAACCACAAATTAATGGAAAGCTGACAAATGGGAGCATGCCACATCACCTCACCTGAGGGGAACAGAACAAAATAGAACGCACAGACGCCGGAGCAAAGCTCCGACCGTCTTCTTCGAGATATCTCCGCCGCCGGAAACCATGTTCCTGCCTAGAAAACAACGAAACAACATGGCTCGACTCGGTTTCCTCCACTGAGTCTGAATCTAAGCTTCGTTTTTATTAATATGTCCTCTAAAGCCCTAACTGAAAGCGTTTTGTGAACCCTAACGTGACTAAAACTCACCAAAACCTAAACTAATGGCACCTTAATAGTCTCCACGACATACAGAACTTGAACACGTCATTTAATCATTCATACATTCATCATCCCGTGCAGAATCGAACAAGCTTCAAGAATCAAACATATAAGCATAACAATGCACAGCTACCACTAAATGTCCTATTATGTATTACTAGCATGCTGAGAAGGAGATTCAAGAACTTACTTGGCGTCGAACCGCAAAGCAATCTTCGGAAAACTTCTATTCTTCGTGCATGGATCTTGATGATGGTAATGGATATTACTTTCGAGACAGCTTCCCTTTACTGAGAAATAAACTCAGTTCTTATGCGACTTCCTTGGATTTCTACGTGTGGGACCAATGATGATGACTGGAATTTGAATGTAGCTAGAGCCATGCAAGTTGAGATTAATTGATGAAAGTGATGGTGATGTTGACGATGAGTTGCAGCGATGATGAAGATGGTGTTAACGGTTACGGAGGTGGTGATGATTCAAACAAGAGAGAAGGTTATGGTTGTGATGGAGGTTGAATGATGAAGATGAAGGTAGTTGGAGTTTGGTAGTTTGTTACAAATTGTAACAAACTTTTTTCTTTGTTTTGGTAGAGAGTGAAGAGAGTGAGAGAGAGAGAGAGAGAGAGAGAGAGATAGAGAGAGAGAGAGATAGAGAGAGAGAGAAAAGAGAGAGAGAGAGAGAGAGAGAGAGAGAGAGAGAGAGAGAGAGAGAGAGAGAGAGAGAGAGAGAGAGAGAGAGAGAGAGAGAGAGAGAGAGAGAGAGAGAGAGAGAGAGAGAGAGAGAGAGAGAGAGAGAGAGAGAGAGAGAGAGGGAGAGAGAGAGAGAGGAGAGTAACGAGAAAGTGGCGAAAGAACCTGTGAGTTCAAAACTGAGAAAGAAAAATGTGAAGTGTGTCCATGAGAGTGAGATGGTGAAGGATTTATATAGAGAGAGTGTGTGTGTGTATGGTGTTGTGGTGTGTATGCTCATAGCTTATGATTGTTTCTACCAGGCTTGAAAAAATGGAGGGAGTGATACAAATGGTGAAGAGAAAACCAGCATGTTGCCATGTAGCAAAAATCCTTAGTCCATATTCTTCCTAACCAACACGTCCAAGAGCCCCACTTTATATGCATAAATCTCCATCCATATATTTCCAAATGATGCAAAATCAAGGTCATTGTAAAGAGGGCATGGAGGAGAGTAGCATGACATCAGAATGGAGTCCATAAGATACTTGTGCTTATCTAAAATTGGCTTTGAATTCCGCCTACCACCTGTTTGGCAAATTGCTCACGCGTGCCCTGCATTTGTGCCCATGTCTTGGTCAAAATGTGATTGGTGAGGTCATGACTTTAAGGCTTCGTAAAAGATTCAATACACACCCAATTTGCTTTATTCTTGTTTCAATGGATAGAGGGAATGGAAAAGAGTGGAAAGGCCTCAAGAATGACTTCAAAAGATATTTAGGATTCCCTGAAACTCAAATGGAAAATGGCTCACCACGTGTTTGATCAAATGCGTCACGCTGCCCAAAAGTTTGCCTTGCCATTATGACTTGATTCAAATGAAAAATCTCAACTTCACATCTTAATAACTCCACAACCAAGCTTCAAATGGAAAAGCTTACAACTAAAAATTTGTTCTCCTCCATGAGAGGAACAACTTTGATGTTGGAAATATTTCCAAAAAATGCCTTTTGCCACGTGTAAATCAGTGTTAAAGTGGACTGCTCATCCAATGCCAAAAGCTTCAAAAAATTTCTAAGTATTGGAATTTTCTCATTCTTTTTGGAAATTTTGTCAAACTCTCGATTTTATTTATTTCCCTGACTTTTCTTGATCAATTTTCAACTACTCTTCAATATTTGACAGTTGACTTTGACCCAAAAGTCAATTGTCCTTATTTTTCAGTTCTAGACGAATTTTCCAGATTAATCAACTTCCTGCCCAATTTCCAATCAGTCTTTAACTTAATGAGAATCAAATGAATACTTCCTCAATGCACCCATGATTCCATACTCAAAAATCATCTTCTGATTAAATGTTGACCGAAAAGTCAACAGGGTTGACTTTGGTCAAAACCCTAACTTGGAAAGCCTGATGAACTTGAGGATTGTATCTTTTAATCAAAGCTTTGACTTGGAGATGATGAAACCCTGATTTTAAGAGTATGTCAAGGGAGATGATCCTTTTCAGTAAGACTTCAGATCTGATTCTTCTCAACCAAGAATTTCCTCAACCTCAGCCCCTCTTTGTTAATTTTCTTGAACAGTAACCGTGATATGGATGAATGCATTGAATGGATGACCTACATGAGGTATGCACATGGATGTGATGTGAAAACCAATTGTGTATAAATCAGTGGGCAAATTTTGGGGTGCAACAGTGAGTCAAAGAGATTATTGTTGGGATCTTCGCACGAATCCTAAGCCGTAGATCGCCGTTGATTCGTGTCTCTCGTCGATCTCCGCCGCACCTGCAAAGAAGGTACACAAAGAATTCAAATGAAAGGATTGGAGAGAAACGTAAAACCGAAGAGGTAATGAACGAATCTTTAGCTTTTTGTTGTTTTTTTTTTGTGATCCTGGGGATATTACGGAGGAGCCGCCGTGCCGGCCACCGTGCCTATTCATAAGCGCCGCCGCGTGTTCTTGAACACCGCCGTAGGTGTTCTTGGTTAGCACCATAGTTGATTTTTCGTTTATGTGTTTTCTGGGTTTTTTTTGTGTTTATCCTTGAGTAATAGAAGAGATAGATGATAGGATGAGAGGAAAAGTGAGAACATTGGAGAGAAGAGAGAACCGAGAGAGAGCATGTGAGGAAGGAAAAAATTTTGGGAAGTGGAAAAAGGGGATAACGTTATCCATTCCCCTCCATTCGCAGCGCGACACATGGCCACGTATAGGCCACGTGATTGGTGCATCAAACGGCGCCCCCTCACCTTCTTACCATACTCCCTCAATCAAAAATGCATGCAAGCCATTGGATTGGGATCGAACGATCACGGCCACCCATCGCGTTGCAGCCTCGCGCGCCCACATGTACTGGATCCAAACGGACCTTTGAGTCCACTGGGCCAGGTCTATGCTATTAACACCCCTCTAAAATAAATAACAAACTAAAACTACACCTCCATGTATTTTAAAATAATTAATTGTTTAATAATAAGATTAATTTTAAAATAATTATTTTCTGGTTCGATTATATTTAATAGTCGCGCTGAGTACTAATATTTTTTGGTTAAAAATATTTAAATTAATAATAATAATTTGATATAATTTTATATACACAATTGAGATTTAAGTCATTAATTGTTTTAACCGAATCAATCGGTTACGATGATTAACGATAAAAATTAATTCTTGTCAAGTTAATTTAGGTTAGGGCCAATTTACTAATTGTTTTGATCGAATTAATCGATTGCAATGATTAATAATAAATTATCTTATTTATTTAAATTTAAATAATATATCCAAAACAAGTTCTATTTACTAAGGGTTTTAATCGATTCAATTGGTTACGATAATTAGTAATTCTTTACTAATTTGCTAATTATGTTGATCAAATCAATTGATCAACGCGATTAACAAAACTTTAAAATATTAAATAGGGTTGTATGCTACTAAAAACTTTTAACATCTTCACAAATTGCGAATTATACAAAACTACGATTGATTGCAAACTGCATACCGCAATTGATTTAAAACACACTTCAACATACAAATTTCAAAATGCATACAATCTCTAAAAAATACCAACATATCCCGAACTACGTAGACTCTGATCCTCCCTAAGGAGGTACGTAGGCACTTGATAACCAAGGCGAGTCCCCTTCCCCAAAACTTCAATAGGGTTAATGTTTACCCTAATTAACTTTTCTGTCACCTTTCTTTATGTAGCCACAAACCTTACCCTAATACTTTTAAGCCATAAACATTTACCTTAAATAAAACCTTAGGAAAGGGTTACGGGTGCCTAACACCTTCCCTTGACCTGATTATAATAACTTATCCAGATCTCTAAACTTCGTAGGGTTTCCTATTCGCCCTGGTAGAATAGGTGGCGACTCTAAAATCTAAATTTTTGCCTAGTTTGAGTCAAGTTGTGGTTGAACATCAATTACCAATGAAACCGGGAAAGAAACTAATCAAACAACAGCCTAGGAGATTCTCTCTAGAGATTATGGCGAAAATCAAGTTGGAAATTGAAAGGCTTCTAAAAAGCAAGTTCATTCAAACTGCAAGGTATGTCGAATGGTTAACCAATATTGTGCTTGTAATAAAGAAAAATGGGACTCTTCGAGTATGCATAGATTTTAGAGATTTAAATAGTGTTACTCCTAAATATGAGTACCTTAGGCATGTGGCTGAGATGTTAATCGATTCCGTTGCAGGGTTCCATTACTTGAGTATATTGGATGGATATTCCGGTTATAACCAGATCTTTATAGCTGAAGAAGATGTGCACAAAATGGAATTTCGATGCCCAAGTGCTTTAGGTACTTATGAATGGGTAGTAATGCCTTTCGGTCTTAAAAACACTAGGGCAACATATCAAAGGGCTATGAATTCCATGTTCCATGACTTTATTGAAAATTTCATGAAAATTTATTTTGATGATATTGTTGTGAAATCTTCCTTAGAAAATGATCATCTAGACCATCTTTGACGATTTTTTGAAAGGATGAGGAAGTATGGTTTAAAGATGAACCCTTTAAAATGTGCTTTTGGTGTTCATGCAGGTGATTTTCTTGGTTTTGTTGTGTATCAAAAGGGTATTGAGATTAACCAAAACAAGACTAAGGCAATTCTGGAGCTAAAAGCACCGGCGACGAAGAAGCAACTTCAGTCATTACTGGAAAAATCAATTTCTTGAGGAGATTCATTTCAAACTTAAGTGGCAAGACAAAGATCTTCTCACCACTACTTAAACTCAAGAATAATAATGAATTCAAATGGGAAGAGGTACATCAACAAGCGCTCGATCAGAATAAGGGTTACTTGATAAATCATCCTATTTTATTACCCCCTAATAGGAATAAGAGCATGAAGTTGTACATAGCTGCATCTGATTCGAAAATAGGAAGCGTGTTAGCTCAAGAGGATGAGAATGGCGTCGAAAGAGCCATTAATTACCTCAGTTGAATCTTAGTAGATGCAAAAACTAAGTATCACGACATTGAAAAATTATGTTTATGTTTATATTTTTCATGCACTAAGTTAAAGCATTATATAAAGCCAGTTGATTTGTGTGTTTCATCGTATTATGATATTATTAAACATATGCTATCCAAACCAAATATGAATAGTCGAATTGGGAAATAGGCTTTGGAATTAACTGAATATTCTTTAACATATGTCCTTTTGAAAGCTGTTGAAATTCTGGTATGACAGACTCAGGATGTCATTCACGATGTCAAGACATCTGATCTGTTATTAACTTAGCAAAGGCAGAACAGAAAGATCCCCAATTTTTAATTACCCCTAAGAAGGAGTCCTTTAGTACTGGGATCATGTTTGTTCGGTCAACATAACCAGATTGTAAACTTCATTGGTTCTGTGAATGGATCAGCTATTAAACCTGAACCTGATGTTATACGCGATGTTACAACATCCAAGACTAAATAGACAATACAATGCAGAAGATAAATAACACAGTGAATTGTTAACCCAGTTTGGCTTAACTACCTACTCTAGGGGCTACCAAGCCAGGAAGAAGATTTCACTATCAGTAGTACTATTTTATGTAAACAACCTCTGGTTTACAGATAAACAACCTCTGGTTTACCTAGTCACTACCCAATGCAACCTTTATCTTATAACTCCATCTGAGACAAGAGAACCTCTGCTCATTCCCTAGTGATACCTAACTGTTACAACCCTGCAACAGTTATTTAAACAATTAACAATGAACACTAACTTGATCTTGCTTCACAACTTCAATCAAGAACAAACTACTCAACTCTTACATACAGGTTTCGAGTGAGAATAATAACTTCTCTTGCCTACAGGTTTCAAGAAGGACATGGCAGCCATCCCACAACCTGGGTGGTCTACCTATACAAACCCTAATGACTACATCTTTTCAATACACAGTTTGTTCTCATAAAAATAGGTTACAAAGGTTTCTATTTATAACTTATTCCCAATTGGACTTGGGCTTACAAATCGCAGCACTACTGGCTATTACAAATTTGCAGATATATTCTGCTAAAAGAAAGGTCTTCAATCACAAGTTTCCTAATTTATCTCCTAAATTAGAAACTGCTGAATCTTCAATATTCTGGTTTAATTCTTTAATATTCTGACTTGATTCTATTGACCTTTAAATCTGCGCCACATTGGATTACATAATATTCATAGAATATTCTGTATCTGCTGAGAATCAAACTGAATCTTCATTCCAGTTCTGCAGGCGCGATGTCATGAGTGGATGTCATGACATTACATATAACATCTTGCTTGTACCTGTTTTATTCTTTTATAATTGCAAGACTTATACATTGTATTACATTTTGCTGCTATTATATTTTAGCCAAACATAGCTACCAATCAGCCAATAAAAACATCAAGAATCTCCCCCTTTGGCTTATTTTGGCTAAAACTATACATACATTAAAATGCAGCAAAACATAAATGCTTCAACTTTCAAGACAACAAGGAAGAACAAATTTTTACATTCTCATAATTGGGCTTCAACATCTTCTGTTCTCCAGGTCTTGAACCACATCATATCATCTTCAGTCTGCACTGTCCATGTCTTTACAAAATCCTTTGTTTCTTTTGACAGTAGCAAAATCAGATGATACTTCTCTCCCCCTTTTTAGCCATAATATAACAAAGATTGGACCGATGTCATAATATGCAGTGGAACACCTTCATGCAACACTGATGTACATGAGGAAGACGATGGGAGAAGGCCTTTTTCTTGGAGGACCAATGGTGGCATAAGAGAATCCCTTCTCAGTCTTTAACTAGAAACCAAATCCTAGCTTAGAGCCTAAGAGAGAACTTGAGTGAAAACTGCCCACCACTCCTCGTAACTCAGAACACAAATCACAATTGTGTTCATGACTCAGATCACGAATCACAACGAAAATAGTTCCTATACTGAGGACTGTATATGATGGAACATCTTTGTTGTTATTGCAGAAAAACTCATGGTAGAGACACAAAATATCCCCAACCCGTGTTTTTCTTTTTCTGGACAGGTTTTGGCAAAGCAACCACTCACAATACCAAACCTAGACACGACTTATAAGGACACACACGAAGGATATCTTGAGAGAGTTTGATTTCTGTAATCTGTGGAGACGTCATTATATATCCATTTGAGATTATAGGGAATAACGAATTTCTTGATCTTGTTTAACGGTCAAACAATTGAATAGGAAACAGTTCCAAAAGCAATTAATCTTTCCAAAGAAGTTTTTTGACTGTTTTTCTAATAGGAGTTATCTTTAAAACCAACGCATGCATAGTCAATGATTGAACTTTACACCGACTACTGATGTGTAGAGATAAACTTCAAGACATATTTCCTTATTTGACTTAGTAAATTCAATGTCTTTAAACATGTCATGACATCCTGTCAAATATTGTCATTTTTTCACCTCTTAAGCACAAAGCTTAAGATTCTTCAGCAGATTAAGACAGAGCATCCTATGGACCAAGTAACAGACCTCCCACTCACTCTTCTGACTCACTAGTCATAGACATAGACCTCTTGTTGTTTTGAACACCATGAGACTGTTTAACGCAACCGTGAAGAACCTTCCAACACTTGTTGACACACAGTCACCTCATTAGTTCAGAGAAAGAATTGTGGGTTCCTGTTGCACATGGTTAGATTCAACCATTCACAGATAATTGTCAATAATGTTACACTTTCTTTATAATGTTAGAGTATTTTTTACCAAGACAACTTTCTTGAGAAAAATATCTTGACCTAAGAAGTCACCCCCCTTATTTGAGATAGTCTGAGCTTCTTCAAGGAAAAACTTGTAATGATGAATAGAAAGCATAAGACGCATCTTCATATCTTCAAGAGCTCACCCTCTATTTAACTATCCTGCTGAACACACTCACTATGGCAATGTTGTTCCTTTACATTAGATACTCACACCAGAAATTATATGTTATAACATTGTGTCTGACATCAAAACACAATATCCTTCACAAAGTCCATATCTCAATAGATCCTAGTCTACTAACTTATCTCCATCTGAAACGATCAACTGATGACCTCTTGACACTAGATGCACACACAGAGAGGTTGCCACAATCTCAACATAAAGAACTGCCACTTCTTGTACTTTGTTGAGCATAACCTTACCATGTTTATATCTGATCATGGTCTGCTTTAAGAAAATTTGAACTCCTTTTTAATATGATGTTTCTCAATCTCACACATCGATTAACATGCTCTCTATCTTGAACTGGAAGGATCCTCCTTATCTTCATCTCTTTTGATCAGATCATAAAACTTCTGTTTTCAAATTCATACTCACTTAGTGAAGTCTTCATAATGAAAGTAATCATGTACTGCTAGAACATGTTGCTAACATCAAGATCAGAACCTTCCCATTCTAATCCACATTACGTTTGAACTGCCACTTTAGACGATAATGTCTCTTTTTCAAACTTCACATGCACATTCCTAGACATTCTTCTAGGATAATAGCACTTGTGATGTTGACATCACCCAGGAAATAAGTTCATCAGACATCAAAACTCAAAAACTCTGACTATCCATATAGATAACATGTCTCTATAGATTGACTTAGAACACAAGAAACAATTTGTGTTCATGACACGAAACAAGAATCTACTCTTTAAAAAAACAACTGTAAAGAATGACCTCAGACTAAAAAATGTCTGAAACTCAATGAATCAATTGTAAGCATGACATTCAAGGATTGACTGAAACTCAACCCTGCACAACGCTTGCTTCTGCACCAAGTAACAGACTAGACCTAACCAACTTCCTGACATAATAAAAATACTTAGATATAGAGGTTACCTAATCAATATCTTCACTCCCGCATGAAGGTTTTGATACGTTTCTTCTATGTTCATAGATGCATGCTAATTAGTTCAATTCAAATTCTTCACTCCCGCATGAAGTCTTTGGATTTAGCTCTCCTTTATTCCAGCATCAGCAGCTCTGGTCATGTTGGTCTAATCCTCCACATATAGGTCCATCCTCCATTTCAAGGGACCATATAATATGAACACTCCTTGTTCAAACAATCTTCTACCTTCAGCACAACCAGAAAGTATCCCTCATGGATCTCATCCAGAAACAGACAAGATGCCTACTCTAATACCAATTGAAATTCTGGTATGACAGACTCAAGATGTCATTCATGATGTCAAGACATTTGATCTGTTATTAACTTAGCAATGGCAAAACAGAAAGATACCCAATTTTTAATTACCCCTGAGAAAGAGTCCTATAGTAATGGGATCATGTTTGTTCAGTCAACATAACCAGATTGTAAACTTCATTGGTTCTGTGAATGGATTAGCTATTAAACCTGAACCTGATGTTATACGCAATGTTACAACATCCAAGACTGAATAGACAATACAATGCAGAAGACAAATAACACAGTGAATTGTTAACCCAGTTCGGTTTAACTACCTACTCTGGGGGCTACCAAGCTAGGAAGAAGATTTCACTATCAGTAGTACTATTTTATGTAAACAACCTCTGGTTTATAGATAAACAACCTCTGGTTTACCTAGTCACTACCCAATGCAACCTTTATCTTAGAACTCCATCTAAGACAAGAGAACCTCTGCTCATTCCCTAGTGATACCTAACTATTACAACCCTGCAACTGTTATTTAAACAATTACCAATGAACACTAACATGATATTGCTTCACAGCTTCAATTAAGAACAAACTACTCAACTCTTACATACAGGTTTCGAGTGAGAATAATAACTTCTCTTACCTAATCGTTTTGAGAAGGACATGGCAGCCATCCCACAACCTAGGTGGTCTACCAATACAAACCCTAATGACTACATCTTTTCAATACACTGTTTGCTCTCTTAAAACTAGGTTAAAAAGGTTTCTATTTATAACCTATTCCAAATTGGACTTGGGCTTACAAATCGCAGCACTACTTGCTGTTACAAATTTGCAGATATCTTCTGCTAAAAGAAAGATCTTCAATCACAAGTATCCTAATTTATCTCCTAAATTAGAAACTGATGAATCTTCAATATTCTGATTTGATTCTTTAATATTCTGACTTAATTCTATTGACCTTTAAATCTGCGCCACATGGTATAGTTGAAGCATCGCAAAACATGGTCAAACTTCGCCCTTGGCGTTTGTACTTCGATGGTTATAGCCACAAAATGGCGCAGGGATTGGAGTGTTAATGATTTCTCCCTAGGGAATTCCAACTAAATTTAAATGTTGAATAAATGGTTCTTGCTCTAAAAACAAAGTCGAGTATGATGCTTTAATTACTGGTTTGAGGGCCTTAATAAATTTGGGGGCATCCCAAGTCGAAATAAAAGGCGATTCTGAACTAGTAATAAGGCAGATTAAGAAAGAATATAAATGCGTTAAAGAAAATTTAATCATTTATTATGCCTTAGTAACTCCGTTATTGGAAAATTTTGAATCAGTCCACATAACCCATGTTCCACGAATGGACAATTACGAGGCAAATGAGTTAGCGCAAATAGCCTTAGGTTACAAAGTTTCCAAAAATAAATTGGAAGAATTATTCGAAGTAAAGGAGAAAGAAGATTCAATTTCTTGGCCTTCGGACGGCTTGTCCATGGAAAAACTTGGGGGGAAGATGAAGTTGTTGACAACTTCCAAGTCCAAGAATGGCTCAATTCAAGATCCAAGTCCAAGAATGGCTCAATTCAAGATCAACAACTTCCAAATTCATCTGATGAACAAATTAGGGTTTTTGACCTAATTCATCTAGGAAGTTGACTTTTAATCGGGACATGGCTCCATGGCTCAAATTATGATTCAATGATCTTTAATTCAACATTATAATTCACTCACATCATTCATTTGAAAAGGAGAGCTTGATTCAATTGGAATCCACAAGATTGCAGTTCATTTGGAAAAAGTCAACTGTGTAGGTCAACCTTTGACTTTTGGGAAATTTGGTCAACCATGGACTTTTTAAGATCAAAATCATCAACATATGATTATTCAAGTCATTTGATCAAAGAAAATTAATAAAATTAATAAAAGATCAAAAAGTCAACAAAAGTCAAAATTAGGGTTTTAAGTGATTTTGACCTCATTTTGGGAACTTCAAAATTCACCTGCAAACTCAAAAATCTCCCAACATGAAAGTTGTAGATTTTGATCAAACAAAAAAATTTGTCACTAATAACATTTCTTCAAAAAGTGATTAATTTGAGAGATATTGGATCAAGAAGTTTATGTCAAAAAACTTAGAAAGTTTTTAAGTGTTTTAACATGGATTTCTTCCATATTTGCGGTCATTTTTCACCAAGACCCAAGATGAGTTTGAAGAAACTTTCGATAAGTGGATTGAAGTATGTAGCAAGGACTTTCCAAAGAGACCATTAGCATGGAATTTCATCACTTGAGCCACGAGATATGATTTTGTGAAGAAGGCTTCATAACACTTGAGTTTCAAGCATGAACATGAAGAACAAAGATCCAAATCCAATTCAAATCTGAAAGAATCTTGTTTACAGCTCCCATAACTTGTTGGAGACACCATAATCAGATGATTTTGAGTACTTTTGAGCTATTAACCAAGTGCTTTGATCATTAACCATTGAATCATTCCACTTATGGCATAAAGATCACATTTCCATTTTGAAAAAGAGGCTTTAATCACCAAGAACTCTTGCATTGAGCCTCTAAATTGTTTGTTCTGATCCAAAAGCATTCTAATACCAACAAGCAACCATCTAAAAATCAGAAAAGCTCCCCTAAGTTGTGATTAAAACATTGCAAGTACCATTGAAACCACAATTTTCACATTACCTCACCAAGAAGCAAAGTTGGTTAACTTTCACATGTGAACTCCTTTTGATCTGATATCTTCACCCACAAACCCTAATTTATGCCTGTAAATAGAGATCAAGTCTCATGGCATCAAACGCACAACAATCCTCAATCTCACCGTCTCACTTGAAATTCCAAATTTGTGTCATTTGCATTTCACTAGTCATTTTGAGTTGTGGAAGTTTTGAGTGCAAACCAAGCATTACAATAGCTTTCACACATCGTTTATGAGCTAATCATCACCTCCACCACCCTCCAAAACACCTCAAACCAAAAATCATCATTAAACCTCCATTAAAGAACCTTTTGAAGCCTTAACCTTCAAACTCTCACCAAACTCACACATTGTCCAAACTAATCATTCAAACACCTTCTATATATCATATAGAGACTATATAATCCATTAAAACACTTATGTGACACCCAAAATCAAATCCACCATTTAAATTTTTTGTCTTGTAGGTACTATCTAGTTTGGAGTTCTAAAGGGTTTCAATTCATTCCAAGCATTCATTTAGCTTCCCTAAGGCACAAGGAATCTATCCAAATCATTGCACAAGTTCTATAATACCTCTAAGCAAGAATTTAATCTCCATTTTTAGAGGTAAAAAACTCAAACTCGAGCTCAATCATTTAAGCATCTTTTTGAACAAAACTTGATACCATTCTACTCAGAACAATGAAGGCAATGAAAGCCCTAAGATTTTAGGGATTAATTGTGCATATCCATTATTTAAATTCAGTTTTGAATTTTAGGATTCATAGAGTTTTCCTGGAAATTATTGATTTATGTTTAAAATAAATTGAAACGAGTCATATGGTTGTATTCCTTATGAAATTTCAAGCAACTTTCGTGTTTACACTTTTGTAAATAGTTGAGAAATGAAGGAACTGAAAAATCAACCATGGAGGTTGTTGTTCTTGCTTCAGCGAAGAAGATGATGGCCATGGCGGCATCTGTTTATTTTAAAATTTGAGTTTATAATATAATTAACTAGATACGTGTTTTTTAATGAATACATTGTTACCCCATTGGTTCACCAACGCGCTCTAAGTCACTTGCCATGCCCAAGGTCTGGGGTTCGAATCCCCCTCGCCTCAGACTTTTGTGATTTATTTTGGTTTAATGCATTCCTGATTAAGTTACTCTTTTATTGAACCAAGCCCATGTTGTTAACATACTAGGCTGTTGTTAACATACTAGGCGCGTTGGCCCAGTGGTAATTGTTTTAAACTGTGAACAAAAGGGCATGGGTTCAAACCCCGTTGGCAACAAAACTTTAATTTTTTACCACTTATTTATTCTCCTTTTATTAAAACTTTGAAAAATAAAAAAAAATAGCAAAATTAATTATTTTGATATGATTTTTTAGTGTTGTTTATTTAACTTATTTATTTTTATAATATGATTAGAAAAATCCAAAAATATTTATTATTTCATCATTTAAAATTAAATAAAAAACAAGCCTTTTATATGTTTAAAAATCCAAAGAAATCATTTATTTTTAATATTTCCATCAAATAAACTTTTGTGTGAATATTTTCTAGGGTTAGGTTAAGTGTCTCCTTGAATATACCATGTACCCTTAGACCTACTCTCCTTTAGAGTATGGTATTTTAATCATTAAAAATCAATTAGGTTTAAATATGGTTCTAAAACCCTAATTTAAAATCCATGATTTTTAGCCTAACCATGTTAATATAACTTGTTGCTTTGATCATTGTCTTTTGTTTATGTGCATATACTTGTTGACTTTTATCTTTGTATACTTGTACTTTATTCATTGTATATATATACTTTGTTTACTAACCATATGCACGAGATATTTATCCATCCATCATCACACCATATTCATTCACACATGAAATGATCCCAAAGGTATAACATCCTTCCATCCATTATCATTTGAGTTTACATTGATTTCTTTGTTATACTCACTTGTTTATTCTGTGATACATGTTACCACACACACACTTGAGGTATCCATGATTGATTAACACATGTTGTTGAAAAATCTAAAGGAATGGGAATGGTATTGACTAAAATTGTCAAGGTACTCAATCTCTTTTCTAAATCTCTATACCTTTGTGCTTAGTATTGTTAAAGCTTCGCACCCACTTGTTTTTGAAAATGTTTTTGTATTTTTAAAGCTCAACCTTTTTAAAATCAACCTTTGGTTTTGTATTGTTAAAGCTCAACCAACCCTTTTTAAACCTTGGTACTAAGAGGAGCATTATTCCCGGTGAAACTGCTCTTAGACCACTGGGCCTTGTATTGTTAAATCTTGGCTCTTTTTATTTAAACTTGTTAAGTATTGTTAAAGCTTAACATTTTAAAAACCTGTTGAGTATTGTTAAAGCTCAATGCCCAAAAAGATTTTGGCCTCTTGGCCCTTTTATTTTCCTTTTAAGAGGAACTACAAAAGCTCTGATTTCACTATTGTTAAAGGGGTATGTAGGCCTAAGATGCGATGTCTTATCGAGCTCACTTTTAAAACCTTCTTTTCTTATCCCCCACTCTATTTTAAACAAAAACACAAAGGCTTTTTCAAAATAACAACAATAATAACAATATTTTCAAAGAGGTTCCTATGGAGTACCATAGATGTGAGGGGTGCTTAAAACCTTCCCCTTGCATAACAAACCCCCCGTACCTAAATCTCTGATAAGTTTATTAATTTTGATTTTAAAAACTTTTGTGGGTTTTATTTGCTCTTTCTCCCATTTCCTTTGAAACCATAAAGCACGGTGGCGATTCTGTTTAAAACATATGAGCTAAGTCTACTCAATGGCTTTAGTCTCACAAATTTCACCGCTACATTGGCGAAGGCCATTACTTCAGTATTTGAAGAATCCAGTCAGAGTAACTGACCAAAAAATTAAATATAGAGCATTGAGTTACGTGATTCTAGGAAATGAGTTATATAAAAAAACTTCTAAAGGTGTATTGTTAAAATGTCTTAGTGAGGGCGAAGCATACCTATCAATATCAGAAGTCCATGGTGGTTCTTGTGGGGCTCACCAGTCAGGTCATAAGATGAAATGGTTGTTATTCTGACAAGGTCTGTATTGGCCAACAATGCTAAAAGATTGTATTGAATTCGCTAAAGGGTGCCAAGAATGTCAGAAATTTTCAAGTATTCAGCATGTACCAGCTAGTGAATTGCATGTTATAGTTAAAACTTGGCACTTTCGAGGATGGGCTTTAGACTTAATAGGAGAAATCAAACCTTCTTCGTCTAAACAACAGGAGTACATTTTGGTTGGGATAGATTACTTCACAAAGTGGATAGAAGCAATTCCCCTAGTCATTGTTGATCAAGAAGTTGTGATTAGTTTTATACAGAAGTATATTATTTTTAGATATGGGATACCGAAAACTATTACTACTGATCAAGGATAAGTTTTCACTGGTCGAAAAATGCAAGATTTTGCAGTTGAGATAGGGTTTAGATTGTTGACTTTGACGCTATGGTGTCGTTTTCTTTACCTCCCCGTTTCACTTGGGAGGACGGCATGCTAGACCCTTCACGCGAAATTTGGAAGGAGGAAGCGCCCGTGGCGGGATGAATTTTGTTTCAGTTCTTCCTACGATATCACACGAACTTTTTAATTATCCTACGAGTAGGAAAGGGGAAAAAGATCTCAAATAAACCCTAGGAGTTTGCTATGTGTGGGGATTCACCTAGACTAGAAATTCTGGAGTCCGGGGGGTCGGTTATACATAGGGAAGAGTTTAAGCACCCTACATATCCGTAGTACTCTACGGGAACCTTCTCTGTGTCTATGTGTATGTGTTTGTTGCTTGTTATTGGAAAAGTTTCTCCTTTGTGTTAGGAGAGAGAATTAAATTGAATGAAAAGAAAGACAGACAAACTGACTATTTTTGGTATTTTGCTAGCTCGTTGAGATTCCTTGTGAACCTCGTGCCTACATATCCCTAATGGAAGTCAGAGCTTAATATAGTTCGGAGAACTAATTAGGGGTTTTAATGATTTTTTTGGGTGCCTTGCTTGAAGCTCAAGGTTGAAGCTTTAAATTAAATCTCTGTTTACAATAAAGAGACATGAAATCATCTTTACAGAGAGGTATTTCTACTATTCCACCACAAACATTTTTAAAGTGACAGAAAAGCTAAAAAATGTTTCATTAAGAGAGGGAGCCTACTTGATTGATCAAGTATGACAGCCGACATGCCTCTTGAATGAAAGATTCTCAATCAAATTAGGGAAAGTTGTACAAGTCTGGGTTGTGTGCCAGAGCAATGCCTTTCACGAGTCCTAACTGGGAGAATGTTTGAAATGATTGTTTGTTTGAAATGATTGTTTGTTTGTGGTGAGATAGGAGAAATACCTACCTATGAAGATGAGCTATGTCTATCTATTGTTTGAAAGATTTGATTTTTAGCTGGCTTGTATGAGGCCCAAGCTTGAGGCTTTTGATTGATTTACTGTTTTTTGACCCTGAGAGATAACTCTACTGGGGATGGACTTAAACTAAAGAGTTTTTGTGTTCTGTACAAAGCCCAGAATTGAGGCTGACTCTAGCTGGAGAGTATTTATTTGGTGGATTTTATTTGGTGTTTTGTACAAAGCCCAGAATTGTGGCTGACTTTACTTAGGGAGACTCTATTTTGTGCCTTGTATGAAGCCCAAGGTTGTGGCTGACTCTTAACTGGGGAAGTCATTATTTCATGCCTTGTATGAGGTCCAAGGTTGAGGCTGACTGTTTGGGGAGTTTTACTCTGCTGGAGGATTTATCTATTAAAAGACTGATTTTTTGGAGGCTAACCCTTTCCAGGGATTTTGACTCAGCAGGTGAAATTATCATTTCAAAGAGTGAATTTTTGGAGGCTAACCCTTTTCAGGGATTTTGGATTTAAGGAGTGATTTTGGATGCTAACCCTTTCCAGGGGTTTTGAATGATAGCAGAAATATTATCTAATTGAGACTTCTTGTTTAAAGCCCAAGATTAAGGCTGACTCTGATTGAGGATAGATAACTGTGGATCCTAGACTCTGCTAAGGAAGATTGATGAAGATAAGGGTAGCAGAGACTGTCCATGTCTCTCATTCCAAAAAGTGTGCTCAATACTGAGATTGAGGCAATCATGGCTTGTTTAAAGTCTGGTTTGAAAGAATAGAAGAAATTCACCAGGATAGGCTAAAAGGTAGCTAAAGACCTGTTCCTATGTTTATAAGAAACCTGATGGGTCCTTGTATACAAGCTCAAGAGGAAGCTGGAAATGCTTTTAAGAAGCCTGTGGGTCCTTGTACAAAGCCCAAGAGGAGGCTAATCGAGGGTCATCGAGGGTCCTTGTTATAGCACAAGAGAAAGCTATGTGGTTTTGAACTTATTTTGGCTTTAAGCAAATGGGTAAGAGGTTTCACCGGGAATAATTCCTCTTGGGTGGATGTGTCCTAGTTTGGGTTCTAAGGCTTTTTTCAAGATGTTTCACCGGGAATAATTCATCTTGAGGGTTTGAACTAAAGATCTCTAATTAGGAAAGAGCCTTCACCGGGAAGACATTCTCAATCCTAGGCCATAGTCCTATAATATATATATAGTTTAACTGTCCTAAGGTTTACACTCAGACGTAGTCCTAAACAATATATAAATAGTTCTATATTTGAGAGTAATTTAAATAAAGACTGTAAATTGAAAGCTTGTAAAGCCTAACCTGGATGGAGTGGAGGCCTTTGAAGATGTATGTACAAAGCCTTACCAGCAGTTTTTGGTTGTTTATTGGCAACAATTGAATATTTATTTGTAAACAGTTAAAGGTTTTTGAAAACAGAAGAAGTGAAGATGGACATAGGTCACATAGGTATCTGAAGAGTTTCACCGGGAATAATGCCCTTCAAATACCAGAAGAATGTTTTGAAAACAGAAAGAAGATTTTGTAAATACAGTTTTTGAAAACAAACTAGGAAAAGAAAGAAGGTGTTGGGTCTTACACTCTATTAGAGGCCCATTAAAAATGATTTACTGTTTATGAGAAACAGTTGAATGAAATGAGAAGATGTAAAGTTCCGTTGTCTGAGAACCTTGGTCGTCTGTTTAATTTGAAGTTTGGAAACAGTTTTGAACTTTGACAAAAGTCAAATTAATAAAGGTAAAGACAAACTCTATACCTTATTAAGACCTAAATGATTAGGGTTTTATCACTAAAATATTTATGAGAGATTAGGTTTTGAAAATTCAAGGAAATCATGTATTAAAATATTTTAAAATACCTAAAACACACCATTTTTAACCTAATAAAAATACATGAAATAAATAATATTTTTTGTGATTTTTTTGACTATTCATAAAATACATATATTAATTGAAAAGTGTGTGAAAAATGAAGTGAAAATGAATTAATTTGATAGGTTAAATAATTGTGTGAAGTTGGTGAAACAAATGAGAGAAAATGAGTGTAAAAAAATAGTTTTGTCCCTTGGAGGGTTTGAACCCACGCCCTCATAGTTACACACTCAAAATAATACCACTGGGCCAAATGCCAGTTGGTGATTATAACACGCGCGCAGTTGGTTTTGTTTTAAAACAAGTTGGAAATCTTTGAAAAAAATAAAAGAATCAAAAAGTCTGGGGCGAGGGGGATTCGAACCCCAGACTTGAGGCATGAGGAGACTAAGAGCGCATGTGAGGCCACTAGGGAAAACGATGAATTCGTTTATAAAATGCATACCATTCAAAATAAAATAAACTCTGCCCTTGGATTTGAATTTTGTGCGCCACAGCCATGGTCGTCTTCAACCTCAAGCTTGAAGATTTTGAATTTGCTAACTTGCTCAATTCTCAACCAAACAGGGTGATGTAAACATGGATTTCACTCTAAATTTCCTTACGAACTCAAATATGTAACTAACACAGATTTATATTAACTACATCTAATGAATTAACTGAAAAACGTGAAGAACCCTAAAATTTGAAATTCAAATTAAATGACTATACAGAAAGATAAATGGATGATGATAGAGGGTTTTTAATCCTCTGATGATGCTGAACAAACTAGTATCGAGATACACTGTAAAGAGTACTTAAATTAGAGCGTTGGAGTTTGAAAAAATACCTCTGAAAGTAGAGGTCGTGAGGATGATAGAGAACACCTGGGCTTGTATGAATGATCCTAAAAGCTTCCTGGGGACTCAGTGATGCTAACTGGATACTTATTGCACCTTGAATGCTTCAGGATTGCTCTAACTGACACCTTCTATTTGAGCTTCAAGTGAACATGGAGGTTGGTGATTCTATGGTTACAGATGTGCTGCAGGCATCTTAATAGCTTCACTACACCTCTAGGAACATGTTGATGTGCTTGGATTTGCTTGACACCTCTTGAATTATGCTATAGACCTCCAACTGCTCGAGCTTCAAAATGAAAGTGGCTATGGTGTTCCTCCACTTACAGAAGTGATCCAGGTGCTTGGATCACCTCAAATGAACCTCCTTGAGATGTTAGAATGCTTATTTCCCAAAGAAGAGCTCTGGTTTGAAGAAATCGATTCTTCTTGCCAAAGAACTTTGAAAAACCATAAGCATGAAAGAGAGAAGGAGAAAGCAAGGAATTGAGTTGCTTTGGTGTGTTTGATACTGAGGTATTCACTTGTATTTATAGGCAAAATGTTCAGAGCAATTGGAGATAGTAAGCTTGCTTAATGAGGGAGTTTTGGTTTCTTGGCCATGAAGAAAATTCAAAGAATCTCCAAGATGCAATGATGGTGTTTTCGAGCTAGCTCCCCATCCATTGATCTCTTCTGATCATAGGGGACAAATCTGATGCAGAATGGCTTCCAATTGGCTTAGGGAAAGATTCCTTGATGATTCACCAATTGGCCATAAATTCTCAAAATGCAGTCATTACATAATCACATGTTTTGGTTTTGGAATATTCTCCTCAAATATTTGTGTAATGATGCAAACGATCTTCTCTTATCCTTGCAATGTTTTTGAGGTTTAGAGGTACCAATTAGTGTAAGCACTTGCACAAAATTGCCAATTTCAAACTCATGCATGACCTATAATTTCACTTCAAATGCCTAACTTTGATCAATCATATCTCTTAGCTCAAGATGAATTTGGAGAAGGTTGAGCATAATTTGGAAAGCCCTTAACATGTACTTCAATTCATTAGTTTGGTGTTTGCCCAAAATCCTTAGGGAAATTAGTGAAAAAGTCCCATAAAGTTTGAAGAAAACTAGGGTTTCTTTGCTAGTTTTGTGAAGGCAGCAACTTTGAAGCTCCATATCTCTTCAATGGTTGATTTCTAGCCAAAAAATCATATGTGACAAAGTTGTTCATTGGATCAAAATCTACAACTTTGATGTTGGAAGTTTTTTTCAGTTTGTACTTGAAATTTTGAGATATTCTCTTCCAAAGTTTTGAAAAAAACACCTTTAAACACTTAGAAAAATTTCTAAGTATGAAAAGTCAATCTTTGACTTTTTGATTCATGATTGATTTTCTTGATTTTCTTTGGTCAAATGACTTCAATAATCATATATTGATGATATTGATCCTTAAAAGTCATGCCTTGACCCAAAACCCTAAAAGTCAAAGGTGATCTTGTACAGTTGACTTTTTCCAAATGAAGTGAAATCTTGGGCTTTGGTAATGAATCAAGTTCTTCTCCTTAAATGAGTGATATGAATGGATTATATTGAGGTAATAGAAGCTCTTGAGTCATGTTTTAAGTTGTGGACCCATGTCTTGATTAAAAGTCAACTGTCCAAGTGAATTAGGTCAAAAACCCTAATTGTCGACCATATGAAATTGATGATTGTAGATCTTGAATTGAAGTGTAATGTCCAATGGATAAGGTCACAAGAACCAACTAAAGATATTAGAACCAAATGATGGATGTCCTGGGGCTTTTTAGGGTTTCCCAAATGTGATCCCTGATTTTAGTCCTTGATGGGCTCAAAACCCTAGATTGGTGATCTGAGCAGACCTGAGTCCTGATGACTGGTGTCTAATCAACCATAGGTGAATAGAATGAAGCTTTTGAGTCCTATGATTGTATTGGAGACTAATCCTTTTATTGATTGATCCTTTGCCTAAGCTCTCTTGTCTTTGAACATCCTTGATTAAGTACCAAGTGAGTAAGTGACTGTTCTGAGTATCTGTTTTGATCTGATGAAAAGCCTGAAGGTAAAACATCTCAGGGGGGGGTTAAAATTAGGGTATGACAGACGCCATATTACGCTCAAGACAATGGACAGGTCGAAGTGGCTAACAAAGTAATCATAAATCTAATAAAAAACACGTGGGAAGAAATCCAAAAAATTGGCATCAAACTCTTGACCAAATTTTATGGGCCTGTAGGACATCCCCAAAAGAGGCAACAAATACTACACCTTTTCGCCTAACTTTTGGGCATGATGTTGTGTTACCCGTTGAAATTTATTTATAGTTAACTAGAATCCAAAGACAAGCGAATATTCCATCAGACCAATATTGTAATATGATGTTAGGCGAATTGGTGGATTTGGACGAAGAAAGGTTGGAAGCCTTAGATACGCTAGTTAAACAAAAACAAAGAGTGGCGAAAGCATACAACAAAAAAGAAAGAGCAAGAGTGTTTGCAGATAATGATTATGTGTGGAAAGTAATTTTACCTATGGATCAAAAAGATAAGTCATTAGGTAAATGGTCACCAAACTGGGAGGGAGCATTTAGAATATTACGAGTATTTACAAATAATGCCTATGAGATCGAAGAATTAGCTTCAGATCGTCGAATCCTGAGAGTAGATGGAAAATACTTGAAGAAATATAAACCTATACTTCAGAAAATTCATATAATAAAAGCATGAGCAAAATATATTAGATTATGGCCAAGTGTGGCCAGGGATTACAAAAAATGTTCATCCAAAAGAGACATCATACAAAAAAGCGAATTGTTAGAAAGAAAATTTCATAGAGCCTAAAACATTGGGAACTTGTTCTTAAAGTCGACTAGTCTGGTAGTTTCAAAAGCAAGCTTTGAATTAAGTCGAGCCAATCCTAAATTAAGGGCTTGAATGTTTTCTTTAAGCCCAAAGGATTTTTCGCCATGATCAATTCCTTTAAGGGCCTCTGATAGATGTTGTCAGGGGAAGGAAGGCTTTCGACCCGAGCCAGAGTAGTCTTTTCCTTTTCAAGATCAACTATTTTCTTGTTAAGCTCAGCAATTTGGGCTTAATAATCAGAAATTTTGGTGTTAATCTTTTTCTCTTTTTCGGAGTGTTCTTGGACCTTCTCTTGAAGTTCTTCGACCTTCTTGGATGAAATAGCGCTAAAATCCCACTATCTGCGCATTTCAAGAACTTTGTTCTTCACTTGAAGATCAATGTTTCTCCTAAATATTAAGTCTCGCCAGATATGATAGAAATATGCTTCGAAGTCAAAGAATTATTGAGAAATTGGTGCGGGGAGTGGTGCCTTAATGATTTCATCAAGCATCTTTCTTATTTCTCCACCAAGACCATCTGATTCTTCAAGAACTAGTAGAAAGTCAGGTTCAAAGATATGGTCTCGGAGTTGACAGATCAAGGATACAATTTGAGCATCAATATCATCTTATTGAGCTTCGACTTGAACCGGAGTACTCACACTGGAGGAGGATTCTCTAAGTTTTTGCAGACGCAAGAGAGCTTCTGAAGGATTGGTTTTCTTCAATTCCAAAATTTTTGATTGATTGAGAGAGCTGTTAGAATTGTCATCTTCAACCACAATTTTGATCTGAATCTGTGGATCAGGTTGATGAGGTTCAACATTTTGAATTGGAGTGGTTGTTTTGGTAGAAGGTTGGGGATCTACTTCTTTGTTAACTGGTGGAGGAACACCTTGATTTCCATTTTTTGGAGCCATTTGGGCAGTTTCAGAAGTTCCCAGACTCTCTGTAACGTGAAAGTGGAATTTTTAAATAGGGGAATCGGGTTCCCAAATAGGGGAACCGGGTTCCACTGAGTTGAAATGATTTTTGTTATAAACTTCAAAGAACCATAACTTTGACTCGGGTATCCGTTTGACGCGCCATTTCAACCATTGGGAAGCTAAAATTATTTTCTAAACAATAAAAATCAGTTTGATGAAAATAGCTTAATATTTTATGGGTGGGGACACGGTATGTGTGAATATTGTATATATATTGTACTTGCATTGTTGTGGTTGATAATGCCGTTGATGATTAAACGATGTATGAGGATGAATTGCAGGTTGTTCCATGACACAACTAGTTGTTGTTAGCCAAAGGGGCAGTGATGTGGTGTATTACTTGTGTTGCATTGTTATGTTGTCACATGTACACATTGCATAATTTGCATTGATTATGATGATAATGTGGCCTAGATTGGCAAAGTGACGTGAGTTTGGCTCGATTATGACCAAAATTGGCAAAACGATGTGGGTTGATGCCCTGGGTACCACATGCATATTAGGAAGTTGGTTTCATTGCATGTCATTGTTATTACTATTGGTTTGATAATTGTGACTCTTTGATGTAGATGTATATGTATTAGTATGTTGTAATATTTTATGACAAATGTGGTGAATGAATGGAATAACGTGGAGTATGATTATGTGAAGTTGTATTTCAATCTTCTCATTACTATACTTCCGTTTATACTGTTATGATATCTCACCCCTTATGTTTGAATATTACCCTTATGTTGGTAACATGCAGATAATCCGCAGTAGCTTGAAGAGGCGTTTAGCTGAGGAATTTCCTTGCTTCGTGTAGTTGGGTCGGTGTCGCTTTGATACGTAACACTTGTGGGGTTTTTGCGTTTGTTTTGTCATTCTGGGAGTAAAAATTTATAAACTCCATTGATGAATTTTCTATTAGTGTTTTATGTTTGTACTTATTCTAAAGACGATGTTGTGAAGTTATGTTTTAAGTTTGATGTTTGAAATTCGTGAATGATTTGTACTGTTATTTTCCGTTGCGATTAAGATAAAAGAATTTCAGGCATGATTGATTTGTGTTTTGTGTTGCGTATCTACATTATGAGCTTTTTGTGGATTTATGAAGTTAGCATCCTAAATGTTTTTGAAATTACATTTTAATTACTACTCCCTCCGTCCCAAAATAAGTGTCTCATTTGATAAAATTATTTGTCCCAAAATAAGTGTCGCTTTAAGTTTCCAATGCAATTTTAATTTTTATCTTCCAATTATGCCCTCTAATTAATACTCTTAATTTATTATTCTCTCACTTTATATTTATGATCATTCAAATACACCAATAATAAACAGGGATAGTTTTGTAAAAACACTATTCTCTCTCTTTCATTTATTACATTTTCTTAATGTGTGTGAAATGACCCACTATGACATATATTATGGGACGGAGGGAGTATTAATTTCCTATATATTTACGTGGGGCGATTTAGGGTGTTACAACGTCCATGGGTGTGAAGGGGTTATCGTCCTGCTGGTTTTGGAGCTGCCGAGAGGCTTGTGTCTCGATTCGGCCTCGTCGTGCCTAGGTTGAGTTTGCCCGCCAACGGTAGGATTCTGGAGCAGCGGGTCAAGACCGAAAAGGTAACTGTCTGGGTTAGTGTTGTTGTTGCTGACCATGATGATCGGATATTGGACATAGTTGCTTTGATCTTATTTCTTGGAAAAGATAGGGAAGCAAAAGTTTCCCACAGACGGCGCTAATGATCTTACCTAATTAGAAAGATCGTCGTGGTCTGCAATGTGTTGGACTTCTGTGAATTGGGAGGTGGTGAACCTGCAAGGTACTCCGATGCTAAAGTAAGTATGTGAGTTGGGAGAGAAAGTACAAGAAAAGGTGTGATAAAATGAATACTGAATACATGACCCTCTAGTGAAAGAGGGTATTTAGAGACCCCAGTGTTGGGCCAAGATTTCCTAATCTGGTCGGATCCATTGGAGGCCCACGTGCTAGGAAACTGTCAGAATCCTACGTGGTAGGGCTGAGTCAGCAGATGACTTATATTTTGGGTGAGCAGAGCGTAGGGTTCGAAGGGAGTTGTCTGAATCATGCGCTAGTGGGTTGGATCACGTGCTCTTTAGTGGGCACGTGGGTTTGATGCTTGTAACGGCCAGCGTGCGTGTTATTGGGCCTAGAGCGTGAATGGGCCTGTTCGGTCATGGCATAAATGTTGGTCCTGCTCGGCCCAGACCACCTCCTAATTTCCAACCATCATCAAATGCTCAGTCGGTGTCTTTTTCTATTTCATTGTTCAAACCCTCTGTTGGTGACATAGGATAGAGATGGAATAGTTTAGCGGATAATAATAATAGAAAGAGAGTTACTTGTGATTTTTGTAAGACGGTTACTACTGTGGGAATTTCTAGGACCAAACAACATCAATTAGGAATAAAAGGAAATGTTGTGGCATGAACTAAAACACTCGATGAAGTTAAGTGCTTTTGAAAGAGAACGAAGAAAAGACATTAATGGTAAAAAAAATGAAATATATGGTGAGGTTCATGAAGATGATGATAAGGTATCTCAATTGAAAGAAATGTCTAGGATTCGAAGTGGAAAAAGGCCCATTGAAGAAGGGAGTACTCTAGCTGCCAAGAAGAGTACAAAAGGCCCATTGGATGCAATGTTCTATAAAAAACCAGAGCTAACTTTAGGAAAAGGAAAGAAATCAAACATAATTGATTCTCTTGATAAGGAAGCAAGAACAAAAGCTTGTCAGTATATAGCTCGTTTTTTATCTAAATGGGATTGCTTTTAATGTTGTAAAATCAATAAATGTTTCAAAATAAAAAAGTTTAAAATTGATGGTAGAAGCAATTGATAAGTTTGGTAAGCATTTGAAGCCTCCAATATATTATGAGTTAAGAGTTCCAATGCTTAACCTAGAGTTGGAATATACACATAAGATGTAGACATCTAACAAAGAACAACAAGCAACGTATGGTTGTTCAATAATGTCAGAGGGTTGGACTGATACAAAAGGTAAAACATTGATAAATTTTTTAATCAACTCTCCGGTCGGAACAATGTTTGTCAAAAGTGTTTACTGTGAATGATTTCTGGAAAAATAAACTGGACTGAGAAGCTGAAGAATAAAGGAGAAAGAGGGATGAGGAAACTAGGACAGGGGTCCTATACCTAAGGGGCGGGCGCCCCACTTTTATGGTGTGTGATGTGCACAGAGTAGATTGAAGTGGGACGGGGTCCCACACATAAGTGGGACGGACGGCCCAATGGGTTGGAGCGGGCGCCCTTCTTGCCTTTGGGAATTCCCCTTTGTGGGACGATTCATATATATAGTGGGGACGGGAGTCTTACTTGCTAACATGTGCTTTTAAGTAATTAAGTGAAATGGCATTGTGTTAAGTAGAATTAGGTGCCACTTAGAATCTTTTGCAGGAATAAAGCAATAGTCGTGGATCCAATTAACACCACTAAAATAAATTAGTAGAAGCTTAATTAAATAAAGTAGCAGAAATAATTTGTAACATTTTTAGGGATAATATTTAGAAGGAATATTTCAGTGGCAATGATGTAACAGTGTCACAGGGAGGACTTATTTAGCAGTGGCAGTAAAGTAGTAGTATTAGTAAAGTAGTCCAAAATAATGTTTTTTATTATTTAATTAGAAAAAATGATTAAGCTTGTACATGTTCTATACTATTTTGATTAAATCGAATATTCACCTCATTTGTAAATAAATTCAAGATAAAATACATAAATTCAAACTTTTTTTTCTTAATCAAATTAATTCAATCTTCCACGAATAATACGACGAGTGAATGATAATTTCACTACGTCTTCGAATTGGTCGACTCTAATGTCGTACCAATAAAATTATTCAAAATAAACCATTAATAAATTCAACATTTTATGAACACGGATTAAAAACGGGTGAATGTATATTTCATTTGTTTGAATGATCAAAGACTTAGCGCACGCTATGTCAAAACGATCATTCTTTTCCGTGGATTAAATTAATTTCAACAATTTCATGAATAAAACGATGGGATGAATATCTATTTCATCCCGCCTCCGAATGGGTCGACTCTCTATGTCGCACCAATCAAATATTCAAAACACAATTAAAAATTCAAAATACAACCATCCTAATTCAACTAAGGCATTAATTAATTATTTAATACAAAAAAATACAAAAAGGGATTATATGTAAAATACGAATTTATTTTATTAACTGCGATCTACGATAACCACATACTGCGACTACGTATCTTGCTAAAATACTTCAATAATCAAATTCTAATGATTCATATAATCCCATAAAAAACACCAACAAACCTATGAACTACGTTGTGTCTGATCCTCTAATAAGGAGGTACGTAGGCATTTGGGCAACCGAAACGAGTCCTCTTTTCCTAAAACTTAATCTGTTTGTAGGTTTAAGATTTTATTCTTTACCCTACTATTTACTGTGTAAACCTTAACTACAAATTATTTACCCCAAATATGCACAAGAGACATTATAAACCTTAAGGAAGGATTAAGGGTGCCTAACACCTTCCCTTAATCCTAATTTCTCGACTTACCTAGAAAAACTCTTAATTAGGTTTTATCCCATATTTTCCCTTATCCTTAGGATAGAATAAATATAGGTGGCGACTCTGCAATTTAGGTTATTAAACTTGAAATTTAAAGCCGGTGGTAACAATAACTCAAGACTATAACCCTTTTTATTCATTCCTCAAGAGAATTCTAGTTGCACTAAGCTTATTTGATATACATCTTAACTCCAAGTGAAACTTTAACTTACATGATCGCTGATCTCGTGCCAAGTTTATTGATTAATGATGCATGATGTGTTAGATGGCTTAATGAGAGGTATGTAGATGAATGCAAAGCCTAAGGCAAATAAAGTTGAGAAGGGTAGGATAAATTTGGGGTATGACACCTTTCCACTTTGGGTTTGGAATCCACAAGCCAACGTGTTAGGGTGCACCTTTTTTTGTCGGGTATTAGAGGCCAAATCAGACAAAACCACTTTGCTGATATGGCTAAAGTCTTGATAAAACAATACCAAATGAGTTTTCAATTTCAATTCTTCTTCAAACAAATCTTCCTTCCAGTAACAATACATCCCGACTCCACTTAAATAATGAATGAATCCAATATTTATGAAAGAGATCAGTGAATGTAGAGGGGCCATCGGGATTCAGACAATAGGTCTTCGTGTGGGCCTCCCTATTAAGAGAAGCGATCGGGAATAAGCAATCCTTAAAATGTTTCAAACTATGAAAGTAAGTCTCAAAGTATTTGATATTTTGCCTCAGAGAAACCAAAACTAGAACCATTTGCAGATTTAGCACTACTTTATACCTTCAGAAGGTGGAAGAATAACATCATAGTAGGTTCGCTACCTTTATATTCACACCAGTGTTGAAAAACTTTGACGAACTCCCAACTCACATGATGGAACTACAAGGGGGAAATGAGTAAATGGTTCATAAAACTGACTTCGAACTTGTTAAAAGGGAGATAATAACTAATGAGATAGAATAGGCACTCATGAAACCGGATCACACACCCATCATACTGACAACATACCCTTTGATCTTCATTTAGAGGTAGTACAACCCAATCTTCTAAAGGACAAATGTTGTGTCTCCACGAGAGAAGACAAAGACAACTTCCGATATCTCAGTGTTTACCCAAACTCTCGTAATATCTTTACTGACTTTCTTGGCTGAGACATACTTGAAAATAAGTTGAGAACTAATGCATGTATGACAAAGATTGAAAATAAGCTCAAATCACTCACTGCTCCAGAAACCCTAAAATGGGTTAAATAAAGATGGGAAGAGAAAGCTCAAACGTTAGAGCTCAGAAGCCAAATGCTTAAAGTCAAAACTAACAAGTAAACATTTTCTAGCACAGATTGATGCTCGTCCTAGAATTTTCCTAAATAGGAAGGGAAATAGTGAAGAGCTTTCTTAAGAAAAGTCAATAATAGTTAATAAGATATGACAATGACTCTTCGAGAGTCTTGTTTGCTCCTATAGAAAGCTGAAGATCATATTATCACTCTGCACCATCAACGGTTGACATCCACCCAAAATAATTTAAAAAAATCAAGTGCCCTTATTGTAAGTAGAGCATCATTACTAATTAAAGTAAGAATATATGTCTACCATCCTCAGCAGCCACGTAGGGCCATGTAAGAGTAGCATTTGAAATCGTTTCCTCTAATGAATGGAGACGTTCCATCAAAGTGATTTATTCTATGACATTGTGGCTGAATGAAATCACTTGTTACAAACCCTCACTCTGCAAAACAAAAGACAAAGGCTTATGGGAAACTTTTTTGGATCGACCAAAAGGCTCAAAAAGGCACAGTGGCATAATACTGGAAGAATGCAAAACAAGGTGAATGGTGGATAGATGACGGTCAAATCAGTCAAATCAGCTCATTTGTAAAACTCATCCTTTTCGTCCTGATCCATCTGACAGTCACTTGTATTCTACGCTCACTCTTGCATTTAGTTACTAACTACCTCTTCTATTTAAAAGGGTTAACATGTAATTTATCAAGTACAAATTATATTTCCCATCGTCATTATACTTCTCACTCTCTTACTGATTTGAACGTTGGAGTTCTATCTTTACATAACAAACTCTCTCCATCACACCAGAACCTTGAACCACCGCAGCACCACAACAATTCCACTTCTCTGATCATCATTTAGTCTCAAAGCAAAACACTCTTCATCAAACATGAATTTGTAAAATGATAAAATTTCTTATAGTATTAATATATAGGCTAAAGTAATTACTTATACTTTCTTAGACATTAAGATCTCTTCTACTACCATAATTAGTATCATTAGTGGTTGTTTGGCATTAGTGACTATTTGAGATAATGCAATTAGTTTTTTTCTCATTGAGGTTCCACATTGATTTTATAAAAAATATAATTAGTTTTTATATAGTTTATTCATACATAATTCATTGCTATATTGTGTATTGGACCTATGCATTTACAAAATGGGCTTTGGGCCCTAACAATTTTTTTCAAAATTTTAATTAATTCATTTTTAAAAATATTTAATTAATATTATTAATTATTAATTTATTTGTAAAAAATATTAATTAAAAAATTATCAAAGTAACCACTGCACATTATTAAAATAAATTTTATATTTTAGTCATGACATTTGCAAAAGTGGAGGTATAAAAGAATCTAAAAAAAAAAGATTAGGCGAATATTTACCCAAAAAAATAAGTTTTAAAATAAAAAATAAAAAGTTAAAAATATCTAATTAGAAAATTAATAGAGAATTTAAATCATCTTAAATATCTAAAATATTTATTTATATTTAATTAATTACATGCTAAATCAAATCATATGTTCAGAAAAGAAACGTTCCATGAAAAAGAAGGGGAAAAAAGAAAAGCCAAATAAAAAGAAGGGGAAAAAAGACAAGATAAAGGTGGAGATGATGCAATGCATCAAGGACAAAAGCAGGGGAGGGTAATGTTTTGTGCGGCTTGTAGTAGTCTAGTACTATAGATTAGCCTAACTTTTTAAGTATTTTTTTTTGTCTTTACCGGCATTTTTCTAACTTATTATTATTATTATCAAGATCGAATATAGATTAAAAAAAATTGACAATGACATATTGGGTAACTTTGTCAAGAAAAAATAATATTGTTTTACTTCTAATTGAAACGATAAATACATACAAATTACATTAGACAGATATACTAATCAGAGTTGCACATGTTCGGCAAAAGTAATTAATTAAACCAAAATGCATAATTAACCTAACAAAAAAACCTTCTAAGTTCTAATCCATAATCTTCCATCCAATCCCAAATCTTATAATTAATCAAATTAATCATCTTCTCCTTTCAGGGGTCCAATGCGGCAAATCTTGACTAAAGTGAACAGAAACCACCCTAGAATCCAAAAGTTCCATTATAGGAGTAAAATTCACACACCTTGGAACCTTATATTGATTTATTGAAGCACCTCTTGAGATTGCATAATCCATAAGCTCCTCAAAAGTTCCACTCTTCACAACCCTTATTTCCAATGGCCCAATCGAATGATCCGCAACTCTACACTGCCTATACACCGAATTCAAAGATTCCTCCATTTCCAAACAACATCGATTCAACACCTCCTGACTCGGAGAGTTCGACGAGTCTTTACTCAACAACTCCCAGTAAATAACGTAATGACCCGGAATCGTTTCCGTGTCAGCGTAACTCGTGTACTCCACCACACTCGTGTTGAACTCCACAAGCAACTTCGAAGCATTCTCCACCGCTTTTTGTAGCTCCGACTCATCTGTTTTATCCGAGTCAATACTTAACAACACGTTCTTACGACGTACGAAGTGAAACTGTGGTGCTGAATTATGAAACCCGGTGACTCGGAGAATGTCACCGACTCGGTAACGGTTCAACCCCGCGTAAGTTGTTATCACAAGCTCGTACTCTTTTCCAACTTCCACGTCAGCAAGGTCAACGATCCTTGTTGACCCCGAGTTGTGCGGTAGGAACTCGAAGTAAGCCATGTTTGGCATGATCGTGTAAGAAACCTCGGAGGGCTTGCACATTGGATTAAGGTTGAGCCCGAAGTAGCATTCCGAGGAAGCATACATAGTACAAGAAAGAGGTAAACCACCACTGTAGTAATTAAGTGTCGGAATGTATTGAGCCATAGCGCCAGTTACAATGACATCTAAGTATTTCGTGTTAGGCCATATTCTTGTGATGATTCCTTCCCAATTTTCTTTGTTACATTCTTGAATCACAAATGAAGCCAATTTTGGGTCGGGCTTAATGACATCCTCCATATGGGCTTTTAATTTCGGGTCGGTTATTTTTGAATTCAAAGTTCCAGTTCGTATGTCATGGGCTAGTTCAACCCAGTTCAATTGAAGGAACCGAATTGCGCGGAGGAGACCAGAGGCGAAGACGGCGCCGAGGCGGAGGACTTGATTGTGTTCGATGAGTCCACATAACATTTGAGTGTACATACTTTGGAATGAGTCGGGGCAGAGGATAGCTTCATTTGGACTTGTGTAGACATTGTATGGGTCGTAGGGTCGTGTCTTGAAATGTTCACTTTTGTAGTAGCTTGTGAGAACTGGGCGAGCTAATAACCCACCCGGTGTCCTTGTTTCGGATTTCACGAATAAAAAGTATAAGCCTTTTCCTTTGTCTAATCCTGGTACGTAACTGTTCCATTCAAAATAATAAGCATTATTAGCATAAATAAATTATTACTCTTTTAATTCAATAAAAATTCCAATTTATAATGATATTTGTCTAGAAAAACCATTTTTATTTTATTATTTTGAAGTGTTTTTTCTTAAATATTTTAATCTAAGATAGATTTTTGATAATCATGACAAAGTTTTGAGAAAATTATTGAATCTTATATATAAATCCAAGGTTGTCATGATGGCAACCCTAGCCACATGTCAACCTCATAGCAACTCTTAGCACAAACCCTAATTTAAATTTTACTAATTTAACCCTACACTCTATTGTTAATTTTACTAATTTAACCCTACATTAAAAATAAATATAGTAATAATAAAACCATAAAAATAATAATTAATCTACATTAATAATTAATAATAATAATAACAATAATAATAATAATAATAATAATAATAATAATAATATTTTTATCAAATTATTTCTACATTAGTATATAATAATAATAATAATAATAATAATAATAATAATAATAGAATACTAAGCTACAATAATAATAATAATAATAATAATAATAATAATAATAATAATAATAAAATAAGAATAATAATAATATTCAACTACCACTATTAAAAATAATATCATCTATATAAATAATTTATGATAATTAAAAAAATCATGTTTTTCTCCTTTTATCTTATGTATATAATATTATGTTTGTCTCAAAAGGATTTAGGAACTTTTATTTATTTAGAATTAAAAAAAAGTACACGAATCAATTAAATAATAAAACATGTTTTTTCTCTAAATATTAAAAAACAATATTATATGATTAACTATTTTAATAAAAATTAATTTTATCATCCAAAATAACTAAAAATAATAAATCTAATAATAATAATAATAACATAATATTTAGTCACAACTATAATAATAATAATAATAATAATAATAATAATAATAATAATAATAATGATATAATATAATATTCTATCAATATATTCCACCAATAATGATTATATACATTAAAAATACGAATCAGAAATATAAAAATTATTATATTAACTAATTATCATAAAATTCATTTTTACTTATTGTTTGTTCTATTTGTATATAATAATTATTTATCAATAAACTGTAGATATTTTCTCAACTTTCTTCAACTTGCTCTATTCCATTGTAGAGTCAACAAATTGTCTTACTACCAAAAAATGATGTTTTTTTCTCAGATTAATAGTAATATCTTTTGATTTCTATGTAATTAAAATAATGATTATAATTAAATTGAGATATTTCTTCAACTTTATTCAACTTTTCATATTTCATAACTACTCCACCACTCAATAAAACTTTTATTCTATTTGGATGTAATATTTATAAATAAATAATTAAAATAATATTAAATATTAAAACATTTGTAGTCAATCTTTAATATGTGAAATTTATATTATTAGCTCTAAAAACTTAGTTCATTTTAATAATATATATAATTTTTGTCACAACATTTACTTATATTTGATTAAAAATAATTAGTTGACCAATACGGGAAAAAAATTTATATTAAGGTAAGATTTTATTAAAAATAATTAGTCAATATTTTTATTGATTATTATTATTATTATTATTCATTTTATAGATATAAACATCTACCTGAAGAAAACAAATTTCATAATTCTATATTTCTTTACTTGGTTAAAATATATTCCATAAATATTCATCATTTGCAATACTATGAAATTATTATATTGAAGATAAAATTAAATATGTTTTAATTACAATACAAATATTTAATTAGTATTAATTATAATAAATTTTAATTGGTGAAACTGAAAGTTACGATTTTTTTTGTAACATATGAGTTATTGTCTTTTTAATAATCATTCTTATGTATATAAATACATAATTGGTTGATGAGTTTTACATTTCTGTACTATATATTTTGTCGTAGGTCTTCATCATTCTCTTTAAACAAGGTTGACACAGTACTTCATTTTCTATTTTGTATTAATATTTTCCTTTCTTTTCATATGTTTTAACTATTATTTGATTTATATGACAAGTAACTCAACCTATTCTATTGTAGTAATTATATATATTTCAACTATTTTTTTGTTGTTGTAGATCTACATCCTCTTTTACCCAAACAATAATAAGGTACCTACTTTTTTTATCGATATTTTTATTTCCTTTTCTTATTATTGACTATGTCTTAACTATTCTTCAATTTATATGGCAGACTTATACTTAATTTGCTCTATTTTATCAATTATCTAAATATTTTAACTATACGATTTTGTAATAATTTTCTTATAGGATTTGGTGATGTAGATCTCTACTATTTCTTGCGGATGTAAAGAACAAAGAAGAATTATTTTGTTGCTACTTTTACATTCTTATTATTTGAGAAACATGTGAAAAATCATATAAATATCTCTCTCTAAGCATAATATATTGAAGGTCTTTAATTAAAAATGAATGATTTTGATATAGTCATTCTTGATACATGTTATTGTAATTGTATTATAGAAAAATATTAATGTATTTTAATGATCATCAAAATATTATCTAATAAATTTGTATTATTTCTTATTTGCAATATATAATTTAACCTATATATTGTGATTGTTAATTTTAATCATTTTGTTAGTTTCAATTAATATGTAATATTTAATTTAAATAAGATCATATATTAGTTTATTTATTTATATATATATATATATATATATATATATATATATATATATATATATATATATATATATATATATATATATATATATATATATATATATTGTGATTTATTTTGTCAAAACAAAATGGTTAAATATTTCAGTAATAAACCCTTATAGTATTATTTTTTTGGGATACAAACCCTGATAGTATTTAGATCAACAGTAATGGTAATTAAAGTTATGAAAACTAATAATTGTGTAAATTAATAAGATATTAAATAAGTTATAACTTATATTTATAACTTTTAAAAAGACGTAATTTTACTTATTTAATGATACAAATACTACATAATTTTCTTTATATGTTAGATTTCTATACAAATTTCCATATTCCTATGTTTTATAAAAAATGTAATAATTTTTTTAATTATTTTATATTTCATTGTTTTTTAAATAATTACATAAATATTTAATAAATTTTATGTATTTAATTTAAATCCATAAATATTACAAAAATTTCTTAATTAATATTTTTATAAATTAAAATTATAAGAGATTAAATAAATAAATAAATATATATATATATATATTTGTATCTTTTAAGAATACATGATTTTTACTTATTTAATAGGTATAAATACTATGTAATTTTCTTTATATATTAGATTTCCTTATACTTTCCATATTCCTATAACTTCTCATATGTTTAATAAAAGATATAATTTTTTTATGTTAGAAATATAATTTTCTTTAAACAAAAAAATTTTAGAATGAGAATTCATATATATATATATATATATATATATATATATGAATAAATATGGCTAGGGTTTTATTAGAATATCCATTTTAGATATTTAATATTTTAGAAATGATGGTTTTAACATAAGGATACCAAACAACAAATAATTAAAAACTCGATTAAATTTGATAACCAATCAAATTTCGAAAGTCGGTTTTAGAATAATAGTAAATTAAAATCAGTTATCACCAATTATTAGTATTCAACCAAATCACGTTTAATTAATGTTTAAATTTTTACGTTAAAAAAAATAAATAACTTATTCAATGAAAAAAATTATTATTTTTTTATATAACGGTTACTAAATCACAATAACATTCATTTATCTCTCAATTTATATATCTCACTCAAATTATAATATTATTCTCCATTTAAAGGAAGATACTCATAGCAGCAAAATGCAACATTAATTTCAATTATTTCTTTATGTTTTCTTTCATTTTATATAGGGTTAAATATGTTTTTGATTCCTATAAATATTTCAAATTTTATTTTTAGTCCCTATTAAATAAATAATATATTTTAGTCCCTATAAAATTTTTATGCATGCATTTTTAGTCCCTACTTTTTTTTAAAATTTTGAAAATTATTTAATTACCCTTAAAATTTTAAATTTTTGAATTATTTTTTCATACGTGTTTAGAATATTATAAAATATTTTTTTACCAAATTATAGAATTTTTTATAATAAGAATTAAATATGAACTTTTTAAATTTCAAAAGATAATGATAAAAGTAATGCAAACTCAAGGAACTTTTATAACATTTTTAACATGTCTGTAAAATAATGATTCAAGAATATACATCGGTTTAACAGTAGAACTAAAACTACGTGCATAATAATTTTATAGGGACCAAAATATGTCATTTTTTTAATAGGGACTAAAAATAAAATTTGAGGTATTTATAGGAACCAAAAACATACTTAACCCTTTTATATATCAACCATATGATTGATCTATTTTTTATAATTTACTATTTCAATCCTAATTTTGATTTTTTTGTTAAAGATTCATATATTTTGCAGATTTGTAAAATGAAATGAAAGATAATTCTTATGACAAGAACAATTGGCTAAAATGAAATATAAGTATAACAAACTAAAATCAGGAGTATCATAGGCAAATAAATACTATAAAAATTGAAGAAAGTAAATGGACAAATCTCTTTCCTTATTTTTTTTAAAAATTTCTTTTTCATTCCTAATATTAAAATTTTGTTAAAGATTTATATATTTTGCAGATTTATAAAATGAAATGAAGATAGATGTTATTACGCGTCCAATTTTGATAATGAAATATGAGTATAACAACTAAAATCAAGAGTATCAAAAGGCAAATAAATGCCATAAAATTTGAAGAAAGTAAATTGATAAATTTTTCTCCTTAAAATGTCCTTTTTTTTATCAACCATTTATAATTGTAAGGTCATGATTATCTTTATGTAGTAAGAAATTTTACTATTTAATTTTTTTTGGAAAAATTTCTATCATCAATACTATTTAAAATAAATAACTTATTACTTAGATTATTATTTTATATTTTATTTGGATGATAATATATTAAATATTTTAATAATTAAAATCTTTAATTTAAAATAAAAAACAAATACAAAACATTTTATGATTAGTAACCGCGCAAAGCGCGGGTCACAATCTAGTTCACCTAACTTTAGTGTTTTTCATTATTTTCAAAAAAAATAAAAACTGTTGAAAGCTTGTGGAGTAAAGACAAAATACATTAATTAAGCACATGGATAAGAATAAAGAAAAGTAAAAGATAAAACAAATATTTGTGAGAAGCTCAATTATTGGGGGAAACTTACAGGTTCATTACTGGCATGAGAAGGCTGTATAGAAGTTGGCGACGATCCAACTCCTCCTTAATTGTTGGCATCAGTTTTCTCTCACCCGCTGAAGTTCCAGAACTGCAGATTCAGAATTCCAAATTTAGTTCCCATTTTTTTTTTAAAGTATAAATAAAGAATGAAGCGAATTAAAAAAAAAAAAATTGGTACCTTGTTAGAAATTCAGAGATGGGATGAGCTGAGAGAATTGGAGAGCGATCACCATTGGCGATTCTTTGAATCTCGGGTTGAACATCATCGTACGTGATGACAGGAATCTTTTTCTTGAATGTTTCACGGTCGGTAGCGCCGTCAAGTTTGAAGCGTTTAAGGTACTCTGTCTCGGCGTTTCGGCTTAAAATCTCAGCTAGTACCCTTTCTTGAACGGCGTCAGCATTTCGAGTCATTTCTTCGATGAATCGAAGTGCCTTTGCGTCTTTCTCACACGCAGGTGGACCTAATGGAGATGAAATTGTTGAGTCCACAGCCATCTTTCAAAGAAACTTAACTGAATTTGAGTTTTGAGAATAAGGTAAGAGTTTGTGGTTGTTGCTTATGATAAAGAGAAGAGAGAAAAAAAAGAAGATTTATGGAGAAAGGGAATGAAAGGATTGGAGAGAGTATGTATCTCTAATTGAATTGTTAGAGAAGGCTCTTTCTTATCTAAGGTTGAAGTGAGAAAGACGAGTGCACGTTGGGGAGTTTATATAGAAGAAAAAGTAGGGACCCCTATGGAGTCTTCTGTCTAGAAATTAGGCTATTCCATGTCATCTATGTAGGACCCATGTGGCACAAAGGAGACTGGTAAAAGTCTTTCTATTTTGTGGACTATTATCAACAACCTTTAACTTGCATCAAATTTTTCAATTCTCAATTCTTCACACTCTTTCTCTTCTTTCTTTCTAGAATATATATATATATATATATATATATATATATATATATATATATATATATATATATATATATATATATATATATATATATATATATATATATATATATAGGGCATATCATATGAGAATGACATATTTATATGAGAACGTAAGAATGAATCTGAACCATTGGATTTTAAAATAAATGGTGGAGATTATGAGTTGATCTTTTTTTTCTCTCTCCAGTATCTTGAAATAAATGAAGCAGGAGAGAGAAAAAAAAGATTCACTCATAATCTCCACCATTTATTTTAAAATCCAATGGTTCGGATTCATTCTCATATTCTCATATAAATATGTCATTCTCATATGATATATATATATATATACTTACTTCTTAACTACTTAACCCTATAAATAAATATATACACTATTCTAAATTATATCATAGAGAGTTAATAAAGTCTCAATTAGATATGTGAATTATATATTTTTTATCGACAATTATTTCTTTGCATAATAGTTTGACTCCTTATCTATTCAAGATCCATCAAAGACCATTTAAAATGACTGTCTCTTATTAGTGTGATTTCTTAATTATAATTAGGATGAGACATTATTGCAAGATCATAGGTGATAAAAGTTATTGTTTAACCATAAATGTGTTATCCTTTGTATCTTAACTCCAATAGATCGAACACTTACACAATATTTTAAAATTGAACAGTTCAATTAGCTGAGCTATTATTTATATTACTATTTTTTAATTATTCAGTTATTTATCTATGGTGATATTAAGAAATCTTATTAATTTGATGTTTGGTTTTGTTTCGTGTCGGAACCATAATTGTTAACGCATGTCCTTGAGATGATGACGCGCGTTTCTCTAGTGCAGTTGTTGGGTGGTTCGTGTTGTTCCAATACGACTATGTGGGGTGGACCTGCAGGATTAACACTCCAACGTCAAAGTCAGTCTTTTTGAATAATGGAGATGGACTTAGTTATGGATCAAAAAAACCATAAGTGTTTCGTCCCAAATTGTAGTATTTATATGGTTGGTGAAATTGGGCCTTATTGGTCTTGGTCTTTAGGTCGACCCAAAATAGTTGTTCCCAAGGCTTGCTATGTTATGGTGCATGTGAAGTTTTCTAAGAGTTGGCTCGAGCACGTCTTTGATGTGATTTCGTGGTTAGAAGTGGAAAAGATTCGGAGATAGCTTCATTAAATGCATACCTAATAATTGAGATGTTTCGTAGATTATTTTATGTGTGGCCCTACATACATAGGTTAGGGTGTGGCACTTTTGCCTAGGGCATTAGAGTGACTCGAGTGTACTTATTTTCTTGAGGCACCTTTAGGACTGATTATTATTCGCCTTACTTTTTCCTTTGGTCTATGGCATTGATTTGCTTACCTTTTTTTTCTTACACAAGGGTTGCTTTAGCATTTTAGACAATTTTCGTTCCCAGTTGCAGTAGGCCTTATAAGTCATATGACCTCTTTCTCTTTCATTTCCCACACTTTTGTGATATTTGCGTTCAGCTATCTTCATTCCTTGTTAGGGTTCTCACATTGTCAACCTTTCACTACTTTAACTAGTTTCTTCTACTTTCATCTTCTTACTAAGTGTTTACCCTTGATTTTGGTAAACAACCGCTAGTCTTCTGAAATCGATACTTCGGTTGCTTGTAGGATCGACTAGATTGATCCTATGACATATGTGTATGGTTTTTTGTGTGTTGTTCTTGGTTTTCTATATACTAAACATAATGGTAATCTTAAAGACAATGCGAATAAATGTAAAAGTTTGTTTGTAAAAATAAAAAAGGCAAAGAAAGATAAATTCGACTGAAAAGTAAAAGGGTTATCTTAAACAATAACACTGATCTAGAAGTGGGGTTGAATAGGTCACTCAAATTTTATTGGTGCGCTTTTTAAAATTTGTTTTCCAAAAACTAAGAATGCTTCCCGGATCACAATCGTTTAAATGATCCGTTATTGGTAAGATCAAATATGCAAAACCGAATGGAATGATTAAGTTGAGCTTAAAATCAATGCTCTAGACAATCGATTGTTTAAACAATATCACTTAATAATAGCTACTTCCAATGACTTGTCAATGTAAGATAAAGATAAACTAAGGAAGCAATAGTTTGTGAGTGATCAAATTATCAAATGCTTGGTGTGCACAACACACAAAGTTGAATTTCGCTTAATGGAAGTATAGTGTTTGAACAATAGCAATCAATGTAAGAGCTATGGATTATCTATAAGGTTGTTAGGCACTGCAATTAAAGCAAAACAGTTTTCAATACTTGATATCACACAAACTATGACAAAGCAAATTAAAGCAATAGAGAAAGAAAAAACAACACCATATTTGTTTAGGTTGTTCCCCTTGTCATCCTCGCGTAGGCTACGTCAGCCCCCAATTCTAAATCTCAAATTGGGAAGTTTTATTATTAGGTAGCAAAGTTTTACAAGAAAAGAAATAGTCACCAAACACCTAATGAAAATTGTTGAAGCTGAAACTATTCTCTTCTCTCCCCTTGATTCAAGATGAATCAAGTGCATCAAAATCTTCGAACAAACCTCCTGTTACCGCTACTCATTCGCAAGAAGTTTGACCCCAAATATTTCTTCACAATCCTCCGGTTAACACTACTTGATTGAGCAAACCCACTGTTTCCCAATCCTTTCACTCGGGTGAATCTATGAAGCAAAGACTTGTGTAAAAAGCCCCAAATCCACACGATCTTGGAGGAAAAAACCCCAATGATTTTATTCAATAAAAAACCCACAAATGTTCAACCCAAATATGAATCACAATCTTCAATTTGAACGTTATCGATATAACTCTGCATTTTGATCAACAAAAATTGTTATGTGTAATTGTTGATGAATGCAATGAAAGGATGACGATGATGAGCACAATGTATATATCTTTCACTTTTTCTTGTTGTTTTCAAATGATGAAAGCCAATCCATATATAATATATATATATATATATATATATATATATATATATATATATATATATATATATATATATATATATATATATATATATATATATATATATATATGATTCGACCTAACAACTGCATGAGTCGGCGCAAATAGTAAAAAAACCAAAAAATGCTTGTTTTCAAGGATTTTCATGCCAACCATTCCACTAGCAAGTTTTGACATCATTAAAACAAGGATAGAGGTACCTTGCCCTCACAGGTTCGACTGGAAATGTAAATAAAATGTAAAGGAATTTGAATGCGAATAAATTGATCTAGAAATGAAAATAGTGTTTCAAACGTACATTTCTCAGAGACTCATTTCTCAACACGCATAGATACTTTGAGTAATTTGAGTATTGTACAATGTTGAACACACAAAAATCTAAATATTAAGACCCCTATTTATACTAATTCTACTATAAAGGTCTTCTGTTCAGAAGATGACACGTCTTCACCTGCATGTGCTTCGTCTCTTACAAGTCTCCACGCTTCCTTCTAAAGGAACGAATTAGGCCAAAATATCGTTATTGGCCAATTTTGAATCTCTTCATGTCGAACTCCAATTCTAATTGATTCAAAATATTTCTAAGTCCTAATGTAATATAAGATCGCCAACATGGCTAGCTCTTTGCCCATGTCCTGTCGAAAAAACATCCAAAAGCTCCGTCAAATTCAATCTCTTTTCACAAAATATTTCCTTTGTTTCTTTTGATATCTCTTCCTTAGTGAGCGTCGAATTTGCATCTAACACTAAGGTATTGTCTTCTAATTATTTCCCTTTGTTGTTTTATCCCCTTGATTATTTTCCATGGATAACTTAAGGGATACACCTGAGAACATGAATGAAGCATATGAGGGTTCTCACATTGTAAACCTTTCCCTATTTCAACTAGTTTCTTTTGCTTCATCTTCTTGCTCAGGTATCATCTTCTAACAATATCCCTTTGTTTTCTATTTTACCCCTTTTATCATTTTCAATGGATAACCTTGGGGGTGCACCTAAGAACATGAATGAAGATGATAGGGGTGGCTCTCCTGTTTCATCCATTTATGAGAATCCTAATGTTTCTTATGATGAACCTCTTGAAATCAATGGTCTCATCGCCAATCTTGTTGTTTTAAGTGATAGTTTTGGGTTTGGAAGAGGTTGCGTAGATAGCAGAGATGGCCCTCTTAGCCCTTCTGAGGGGAACGGAGAGGGGGGATTCTCATACTCTGGCTTATGTAGAAGTGGTCGCTCGTCTTGCTTCCTCCCTCCAAGCTTACAATAATCTGGAAGCGGCAATTGCATCCAGGATGAGCAGATAAACTTTTATTTCATTGAGCCTTTCGGGGAAGCATGTGGTTGAAACCCCAGTGATGAAGAAATTAGGGACCACCTCATCTTAAGGAATAAAAATCCAATTCCAAACCAACGTTATCTTTTACGTGACAATTGGAACGACATGGTGAGGAGGGGATATGTAGATATGGTGTTGCCACCGGATGTTCGGGTCTATTATTAGTGAATCTTGAGTTAGTGAGCGTCATTTCTGTTTTGAACTGTGCATAAAGGGTGGAGGAAAACCATATAAAAGGGGGAGATTGTTAGAACAAGATTTGGTTATGCAATATATCTCTGAGTTTTGATGATAACAATGAGTATGTTTGTATGAATAATTTTGGTACTCTAATGTTTGTTTCTTTGAGCTTTTAACAAACAGGTTATATATCTGATGAAAGGTGTGGCAAACATATCAGAAGATACCAAGTTCCTCTTCTATACTACATAAGTTCTGATGAATGGTAGCAAAACGCCTCAAAAGGATTCTGAAGTGTGAGACTCAAATACACCATCTAAAAATACCAATTTGAAGACGCAGTTCTGAAGACTCTGAAGACTTGAAGCTCTGATGATTTATGTTTCTAAAGACAAAGGGTACAGAAGACCAAGTGCTGAAGACTCTAAAGACGTAGTTCTGAAGACTCTGAAGACCCAAGGATTATTTTCGTTCTTCCAACTCATGTTGTCAGCCTCTGAAGTTCAAGAAGAATATAAGAAAACGTTACGTAGTACATAGTACGTGGTACAAAATGAATGTTTTGCTCCACTACCATGAAAGGACGGATGCGTTGTACGATCTTGTCCCCCATCACGTTCAAGCCGCCAAACTTCTAGAATTTCCAGATTTGTCCTCCAACAGATATATTATTATATTGGCTATATATAAGGCTTGAAGACTTAAATAGAAAGCTACTAATTCACATTAAAATATACATACCTGAAGGACTGTTCATAGCTTCTCATTTTTGTCTATAATGTGTATTTTACTATTTATATCCAGCTTGTGTAGAAGCATATCATTGTAAACAAACCTTTATTCAAACTGTTGTTTGTTCCTCAAGAGACCCGTTAGTTAGAATTTCTTGGGAAGTTTAGGATTTGTGTGTCTTAAAGGGTTTATTGTGTTAGTCATTGGAAGGTAGCCCATGTAATTGTAATTAGTTTGGTTATAGTGGATTAATACCTTGTTGATAAGGCGAAATCACCATGATGGGTGGACTAGATTAGCTTGATAATTTTCAAGTGAACTAGTATAAACATACCTTGTTCTTTCCTTCTTGCAATTTATCATTATTATCAAGAGTGAAGTATTTGTTGTTTTTAAAGAGGGGATTTATTTTTGTTGAAAAAGCTTTGTTTTAAAAACCCTATTCAAACCCCCCTTTCTAGTGTTTTCTCACACCTTCATGAGTTTCCTTTTCAGCCTGCTTTTCTTCATCATCTTTTGGTTGATCTTTATCTTCACCACATTAAATATGTTCTCATCATCATCCATCATGTCATATTGACGATGTGGAGGAATTTCGGGTGATGAGTTCTCAGGTTGATATGGCTCCAGAGTTCTAAGGGTTGGAATTATTATATCATCTTGCCTCTTTTCCTCGCTCTCAGAGCTGGGGTCCGTTGGTTCTTTTTGTCGAGGTGGAGAAGGCACAGGGTTATTCAGATGAATCTTGAAGAAGTTATTCACTTTACTATTCGACCCCTTAAATGACCCTTTGTTGGAAGTTAGATGAATGGAGCGAGAATCAATACTCACAAGAACGCCATACTTTATGCTTGAAGTGGTCGTGCCAGTATTATCACCCTGCGAAATAAAAGGAAAATGGTTAGTTGAAATCAAGAATTCAAGTGCAAATAAAGAGGTTAGATGAATACCTTAGGGCTTGTGACTCTAGGTATAGAATTGTCACTTTCGACAATCACGAGTACACCCTCGGTCTGAAGAGGTTCAATCTCTAACACCCTTTGAGCACCAGGATTTTCAAGTTTAAAGTTTCCAGTGACCTTCGTCTGAACAACAGAAGCCGAAGGTTTGGCCTTCTTTTTAGGGGAAGATTTTGATTGGGGAGGAGATAAGTCCTTAGAATCAGATGCAATATGGACACTTTCTTGCACGATGGATTTTTGTTTGACAGTAGTTGGAGGAGATTTCTTGCTAGCCAGAAAATGTAGAGATTTCCATTCAAACAAAAGACATGAATATGTATAAATAGAGTTCTAGTATCTACTTGAGGTTTGGTTTTGTTGGTGGTAGTTCCTTTGTGTGGATCTCTTTCTTTTGAAAATGCAGCAACATCATCAACTCTATCCTTCATTGCTTATCTTCGATCAACCGCTGATAGAAGGAAATGAAAGAAGATAAAGTTAGCATAATAAATTAAAAAGACGTTTTAAAATAAGTCGAAGGAGTCGCTCGTTCCACACCTTCGGGTATCAAAGTTAGAACACAAACATGTTCAGCGCTAATATGAAGATGACCTTTGAAACTATCCAAGGTGTGCTTAGTCGGAACCACCCATTCAACGCGTTTCTTCGATCCCTCGTGAAGGATCTTTACATAATCTCCGTAGATAAACTAGTCTGGAAATGGAGAACTCTGAGCCATACCAAATTCAGCACTTGGCAGTCGAGAAAATTTTGGAGGGTACATGTGGAAAACTATTTCGTATCATTTCTCAGGTCTAACATACACAGGAAGTTTCAGCGTCTCCATTTTCTTGGTAAACTTTTCTTTCAAAGTAATTGCGGCTTCACAGATGGTTCAACTAAGGTCATCAGGCTTGTAGGCAGTTTCAAAGTACTTTTGGAACGCTTGAATCTCCTTGATGTGTGTAGACGTACCTTTCTTGAAATTCTCCTGCTTAGAAGAAAAATCATGAGTCAAATGTTTGACGAAATTAGGTACATCAAAAATTTCGTTGGTATAATAACTCATCCATCAGTCTGAAAACTCCTGGGTACAATAGAAGGAAGGTTGAAAGAAAATAGGTGTGAGGGAAGTGACACCAATGTATCAATTTGTTTTCAATTCGTATCCCTCTTTAGTAGAAATCATGTTGTGAAGACACATGTGGCCTTTCTTTTCATAGAGGGGTTTTCATTTTAGCTGAATAAGACCGAATTATCGAGAGACCAAGTTGGGTTGGTAACTAACGAAGGCGTAATGGCTTTTCGAAGGCCTCCATCTATGAGCCAATAACTTGGGTGTCGAAAGCGCCTTCCAGATAGGTGTCGATTCCGCTTGTTAGTCCGATGAAGGAGCAGGAAATTCTCTGGTGAACCATTCTGGTCCTAAAATTCTGTTAGCAAATTGGGCCATCGATGGAGTAAAGTTGTATCACTTCGCGAACATCATCATATATGATGTGAAGGAGTCTGGAAGAATCACATCTTTGTCTTGAGGAGTCAAGTGCGCCAGCCTTCTTCCTTCGACAGATCTGTTTTTGATCACCCCATCTTCTTCGTCAATTATGTTCTTCTTAGGCATTGAGGCTTTGAAAGTGGCATTTAACCACAACTGGAGCAACTAGAAGGGGCATGCAAAGAGTATGTTAGTTCCTACATCGTATGCCCTAAGAATGTCCATTAATCTCCCTAGAGATTCATAAAGCGAGGCTAGAATCATTTGGCTCAAACCAAGTTTTCGCCCAACATGCAGTTGGTTGGCCATGGTGAGGAATCCCGTTTCCACTTGGAGAGATCTCGAGCAAAAAATACATCTTGATAGCCAAAGGGATAGAAAAGCAATATGTTCCTCGTCCGAAACTTCATCAGTAGTCTTATCATGGTGTTTGTTGGTGTATGAAGTGTAGGTGGCTTTGACCTCACTAAACTTAATGGTGTCTTCGTCCATATAGTTGGGATCAAAATCTTCTCATGTTGGTCGGAGTCCAATGATAGAAGCAATATCAAAGAGGGTAGGAATTACCATCCCACAAGGGAGGTGTAAAGTGTTATGGGAAGTATCCCAGAAATACAACAAAGCCACTAACATATTCAGGCAATATTTAAACTCAACTTCGATAACTTAATCAAGTCATAGATTCCAAAATTGAGACTTCTTTGCCTCAACTTTGTGTAACCAAGCATAGTAAGGTTCGGGATCCTTAGCTAATGGAATATGTAACACCCTTCTAAAACCCCGCGGAATATCAATTAAAAATTTAGAGTAAAACATAAAAAGGGTATTACAACTTCAAAATATTTAAAACATTAAGTTATGCCATGCCTTATGAGGAACTTCAAATCACATTATTCAGTAATTATGTTAACACAGCGGAATTTATCTCAAACTGAATAAACATAAAACATCGGGATTTATATCCAAATTCACCGATCCAAACAAATAAAACATTATTCCACGTAAGAAATAATCCATCAATCAAATACTAAAACAGACGTTCCCCCAGTGTTACAAGACCAGAGCATGACACCGACACGACCCAACATAACTGGATAAACTCTACGAGTCATCCTCACCGATCGCTTAAGCCGCTACTTCAATATGAAATCATCAAAGTAAGGGTGAGTTTCATTCGCATTAACAAATGTTATAGGAATATAAACAATACAACTTCATCCATACATTATTCACCCAAATCAATTATATTCAGATAGCATAGCAACATTCATCAATACAATCATCCATATCAATGCACACAAATTATAACATTGGACAACTTCCATTCATGTTATAATTATACACAACAACCTAATGCAATGCAACTAAATGCATGTGGTACCAAACATGGGATAACCCATCTCACCGATCCACCACCATAAAGATTCGGCTACTTCTCTCACTAATTCCACACAATGGGAATTAGCTACCGCTGTCCCACCACCATAAGGGATACAGCCCACAACATGATTATGAAATGCATGCATCACATACAGCATGCTAATCATCAACACCAATCAACTGAATAATCATAATCATCAACCAATGCAACGACAATAGCCACACATAGGTATGCTATTTTTCAACCATCTCAACATACATTTTACATCAACAATACATGTATATTAATCATCAATCACAACCACTACGATTCATAATCATTTATCCACAACATACAAGCATAATAATATCACAACCGTTTGATATTCACCACGACATAATACATTTAACACAACAATATATTATCACCTCTGCAATCATACTAGCTAAACACCGCATAGCATGTTCGTACTGTTACTCAATCTACCACCAAATACAATCCACAAAACCAACAAAAATGATTTTTAAAATTATAATCCCCTAATATACATCATAAAATAGGGAATTAATTCATCTACCAGGTACTCGAAACGGCGTACAAAAAGGATTAACGGTTTAAAAGTTACGGATATTTAAAATAAGTATTTTTCCAAAAAGCTTCAGTGGTAACCGGTTACCTGAATGATGTAACCGGTTACATCACTGACAGTAACTTTTATTTTTCAATTTCGCCCAGTGGTAACCGGTTACCTAAATGATGTAACTGGTTACATCATCGCGAAATGCAGTTCTTCGCCTGTTTGAGACCATGTAATCGGTTACTTCCCTCATGTAACCGGTTACATTACTGATATAGCAGAAAAATCACTTTTCTGCAGCACTGTTTTCATCCCAAGTGCGAACCCAATCATCTCAACACGTCCAAAATCTCATCACAGCACGAAAATGCACATTTATACATACTTCTAACAGGTATTAACATCAGTGATCAACATCAAACATCATTCACAACAACTCAATTGCATCATACATCATAATTGAACCTAAAGTTCTACAAATCCCAAAACCCCAAACACCGACATATAATCCAATTCGGAATCCTAACATACGAGTTCAATCGAATCATTCATAATACCCATAATAGAGGTTAATGAGAAGAATCCCCCCTTACCTCGATGTCGAATTCTTGGATGCTCTTGCTCTTCGCACTTGCTCTTCTCCCAATTTCACGTTCAATCTTCTCTTCTCCTTTTTGGTTCCCTTTTCACAAAATCTTCCTCTTTTCTATTTTATGGAAAATATAACCTTAGTTTAGTAAAAGGCTTTGCAACTGACACACCCCCCAATTGCTACTTGCGACACTGGCCCATTAGCCTCATTTTCCATAATTCTCTAATAAATCCAATAAAATGCCAAATAAATCCAATAAATAATTTAATTTCAATTTAAATTAATTAAGGGAAAACATGGGGTGTCACAACTCTCCCCCACTAAAAGAGTTTTCGTCCTCGAAAACATACCTCAAGCAACCAGCTCGTATAAGAATCCTTCATATGATTCTCCAGCTCCCAATTAACATTGCCACTTGATGATTCTCCCCAAGCTACTCTGACCAATGCTATCTATTTACCGCACAATTACTTCAACTTCCTACTTTTGATCCTCAAAATTCATCTGATATAACCAACAGAAAGCATGTCCCATGCATTCAAATTCCAACTCTTACGTCATATTTGACCATCCAAAGATGTACCACTCGTTATACCTTCATAATTTTAACAACAATGGGACATTGAGGTACAACACACACAATGCACCCAATAATTGAATAAGACATGAATGGTCACCCAACACGTAATCACAGTTGTAAACTATTCTTCATCGTACTACCTTAGAATCAAATTCATCCTCAAACTGAAAGAGAATTCCACCCATGTCAGCAGGATGTATAACATTGCTCTTACCTCTCCATCTTAGAAGGTTATACATACGCACTAGGATCCCATCCTAGAAAGCGAGATCACAACCTTATTTAGGACAAGAACCTTCCCACCATCCTATCCGCCCTTCTCAATATCCTACTACTTAATATCACTTTCATTAGGACATTAACTTATCTGCATCTGTGAACAAGGTTTTCATTAAACACTTATATAGATTCCCGTGGCACACGTTGTGCAAAATAATTCCTTACCCATAGCATGATCACACCTGATCAACACTGCAGTAATACATTCCATCTAACGAACGTGCCAACCTTAAACATAATTTTCCATTTGAGCGATAACATAATACTAACACTTTTCACCAACTACTTTCTTCAAGAAAACTCAATAATCGTATTCCTCATATCCTTAAATTTCAACTATCTGACTCCTCTCAAGTCAGACCAACAATCATCCAACACGTTACATTCCGCTTTTGCTGCACTACTCTGATTACTCATTACAACCATCATTACCAATTAGACTTCTGAGTTATACCCAACTCTGGCCCTCTTTACTCATTCGTTCAAAAGTAATTCTTTACCACCCATGGTACTAATCCACCACTCATCAATACTTACTCGCATTCAAAACAAAATCCTGATTTACTCTATCTATTAAACATTCCAACTATCAGAACGAATGCACACAAGTAATTATAATCACACTCATCAGCCTCGAGATATCATTGCTTATAAAATAGCTCAAACTGAGTCCCACTCTTCTTTAAGAATTAAATCAACTTCATCCTTCCTAAAGTATAGTTCTTCATTATATTTGGAAATCTAAAATAACGCTTTACAACAGCACAAAATTGTTATAGCATCATATAGTATCAACTCATCGTCTTCACTTCGCCGAATACATACTCGTTAACTACGTACAACCACAATAACATACTCATCATCTCGGAATTATTCAAAAGAGTCATAATTCTTCGACATGACATCCTTGCATCCACTAGATTCTAAATCCAACATATAGATCAATACATATTCTCTACGCAGGCTCCCAACATATTAATTCCTCACTGCCCACGAGTAGTACTCATAACACTACTCCACATTACACTTTCGCTGCGCGACCCTGATTACCCGTCTTAAGTCATTGTCCATTATATTGCACTCTTTCATATTCATCTCTTCATAAGTTCACACAACATGATGAGTGATTATTCTCACGGCTTAGTATTCATCACATCTTATACCATTAAGGTAACAAAACAAGCTTATCTTATCGATATGATTTCACCTACTACCAACAAGAGATTAAGGGTGATCAAGTCCTCAATTTGTCAATAGATGGCCGACAACCATATTTAAGCATAAACTGTCGTTACTACATAATAGTGTCCTTTCCGAGTTTGCACCCAAACTCATTAACATCGTCATAGTCCAATAATTCACTTTGAGTCTTTACAACTCGCACACTTCCCTCTTATTGGCTCTTATCGGTGAGACACCAACATCCAAACATTTCACACAATCCGTTTCATAGTCACTTAGCATTACAGACTTGTTAAGTACTTCCCAACTTCATAATCGCTAATATACTCGTACATTACTATTCATCTCGTTCCAAATCAAAATCCTCGTCTTAGCAAAAGACCGCGACAACATTCATAATTCGTAGTTTTACTCCCAATCCTGTGACGTCTTTCACATCCCAATATCATTCCACTCGAAATCTCAACAAGTCTTCCTCGCACCAATAGATGTTAGAAATTCTCTACAATTCTTCTTTTATAATTCTCGTTACTTTGGCATCACAAATACGACTCCAACCGTTCTAAAGTTTATTTCACCTTTACTACTAATTCACTTCTCACTAAAATCCATCGGCACTCAAATCATCTTTATTACCGAACAGTTCATCAACTTATTTATCAACAACATGTTCTACTCAACTTCGTTTTCAAACAATTGCAGTAGTAGGCATTCCTATTCAACAAGTTTCACGCTTCCTTAACCAACTTCGGAGTCTCTCCTCATAGGATCACTCTACTGTATTTATAACTCTCCCATAAGGTAGAACATCATCTCACCTTTTTTGTAGGTTCAAACGGCACAGTAATCCGATACTCGAAACTCAAGATATGAATTTTCCAACGTCACCTGAAATGCAACATCGACATCATGCAGCGACACTCTATATGATATATCCAAAACTCCTCAATTGGTACATTTACTTCCTAAAGTTGCTTCTCAACAAACCTTTTAATTATTCCTTCAATCCGTTCAACTCTGACACTGACATCTCGTGCCGTACCAACAAACAAGTCTAGTTCTAAGAACAGGTGTAACCGCAACCTCGCCTCTTTCTAACATCACTCTGTCACAATTAAATATGTTACAGTGGCTGCAACCATTTTTATAACAAAGTTCATCTCAATAGCTTTCTTCCGCTTCAAACGGAACTCAAATCGGATGTTTAGAGCTCCAGTTATGAATTTTCAAAGTTCTGCAGCTATTCAGCAATTTTCCTGCGTTTTGCTTACGAAAATCTCACTCCAAAACTCATTCTCTTCAACTCGATCACATTCCAAACAGCCCCTTATCATATCTCTTCACTTCCAAACATTCTTATAACTTGAGCAACATATCCCATCACCGAAGTGCGGTTTCTGAAACATTACGACAACAATCCTCTTTGCAACTTGCAGCTGAACCTCTTCCGAAACACAAGGCCACTCAACTGACAACTTCGCAGCCTCTCAGCAGAGCTGATACATTGCAACTTCTTAATTTCCCTCTCCTACAACTAATCATCAATTACTTCTAATCATCTTCTTTCAAGATGTTCCAACTTAATTACCAGTCAAGTCTTAATTTCAAGTCACCTTCGATTCGGAAAACAACAACTCCAACAACGCTTGCACTCTTGCCAACAACAGTCTACTGAACCAATCATCTTACAACCGATGTATAACCGAGAAGCGAAGCTTCTCCCCCACTTGTTTCAAACCAACTTCCGCAACAAACAACCAAGTACCGACAGTGATTCACTCACATGTCGCGTACCAAGGGATATTATGCCGGCATTATTCAACTGTCGTGCAACTCAACTGACTCGACAATTGGCCGGACGGACCGACCTGCTCTGATACCACTATTGTAACACCCTTCTAAAACCCCGCGGAATATCAATTAAAAATTCAGAGTAAAACATAAAAAGGGTATTACAACTTCAAAATATTTAAAACATTAAGTTATGCCATGCCTTATGAGGAACTTCAAATCACATTATTCAGTAATTATGTTAACACAGCGGAATTTATCTCAAACTGAATAAACATAAAACATCGGGATTTATATCCAAATTCACCGATCCAAACAAATAAAACATTATTCCACGTAAGAAATAATCCATCAATCAAATACTAAAACAGACGTTCCCCCAGTGTTACAAGACCAGAGCATGACACCGACACGACCCAACATAACTGGATAAACTCTACGAGTCATCCTCACCGATCGCTTAAGCCGCTACTTCAATCTGAATCATCAAAGTAAGGGTGAGTTTCATTCGCATTAACAAATGTTATAGGAATATAAACAATACAACTTCATCCATACATTATTCACCCAAATCAATTATATTCAGATAGCATAGCAACATTCATCAATACAATCATCCATATCAATGCACACAAATTATAACATTGGACAACTTCCATTCATGTTATAATTATACACAACAACCTAATGCAATGCAACTAAATGCATGTGGTACCAAACATGGGATAACCCATCTCACCGATCCACCACCATAAAGATTCGGCTACTTCTCTCACTAATTCCACACAATGGGAATTAGCTACCGCTGTCCCACCACCATAAGGGATACAGCCCACAACATGATTATGAAATGCATGCATCACATACAGCATGCTAATCATCAACACCAATCAACTGAATAATCATAATCATCAACCAATGCAACGACAATAGCCACACATAGGTATGCTATTTTTCAACAATCTCAACATACATTTTACATCAACAATACATGTATATTAATCATCAATCACAACCACTACGATTCATAATCATTTATCCACAACATACAAGCATAATAATATCACAACCGTTTGATATTCACCACGACATAATACATTTAACACAATAATATATTATCACCTCAGCAATCATACTAGCTAAACACCGCATAGCATGTTCGTACTGTTACTCAATCTACCACCAAATACAATCCACAAAACCAACAAAAATGATTTTTAAAATTATAATCCCCTAATATACATCATAAAATAGAGAATTAATTCATCTACCAGGTACTCGAAACGGCGTACAAAAAGGATTAACGGTTTAAAAGTTACGGATATTTAAAATAAGTATTTTTCCAAAAAGCTTCAGTGGTAACCGGTTACCTGAATGATGTAACCGGTTACATCACTGACAATAACTTTTATTTTTCAATTTCGCCCAGTGGTAACCGGTTACCTAAATGATGTAACCAGTTACATCATCGCGAAATGCAGTTCTTCGCCTGTTTGAGACCATGTAATCGGTTACTTCCCTCATGTAACCGGTTACATTACTGATATAGCAGAAAAATCACTTTTCTGCAGCACTGTTTTCATCCCAAGTGCGAACCCAATCATCTCAACACGTCCAAAATCTCATCACAGCACGAAAATGCACATTTATACATACTTCTAACAGGTATTAACATCAGTAATCAACATCAAACATCATTCACAACAACTCAATTGCATCATACATCATAATTGAACCTAAAGTTCTACAAATCCCAAAACCCCAAACACCGACATATAATCCAATTCGGAATCCTAACATACGAGTTCAATCGAATCATTCATAATACCCATAATAGAGGTTAATGAGAAGAATCCCCCCTTACCTCGATGTCGAATTCTTGGATGCTCTTGCTCTTCGCACTTGCTCTTCTCCCAATTTCACGTTCAATCTTCTCTTCTCCTTTTTGGTTCCCTTTTCACAAAATCTTCCTCTTTTCTATTTTATGGAAAATATAACCTTAGTTTAGTAAAAGGCTTTGCAACAGACACACCCCCCAATTGCTACTTGCGACACTGGCCCATTAGCCTCATTTTCCATAATTCTCTAATAAATCCAATAAAATGCCAAATAAATCCAATAAATAATTTAATTTCAATTTAAATTAATTAAGGGAAAACATGGGGGGTCACAGAATATATTGAAACACTTTAAGAGTGTTGGTCATATAGTTTAAACTTACAGATTAATATATGATCGAAGCATTGGTCAAAGACTTTGCTTAATCTTGGTGGGTTTTAGAGGGTACTACAACTACAAGTTTCCCTTTATCAACTAATTTTTTTACTAGCTAATGGCCTAGACCTATGATAAACAGGAAAGAATACTGAAATAAGACTAGCATCAACACCTGGGTCAGGAATAGGACCCATAAAGGCATGCATTTCCCCAAAAATTGTTAAAGTAATTAGTACCTAGGTAGCATATATTTTCATTTTTTCCTTAAGAAGAGGAGGCTGTAGAACAAATTCCTAATTTCCCACCAATGTTGGCCGAGGGATCTTAAGAATCGGTTGAGTAGTTTCTTGTTGTTGCTGCTGAAGGTGGAGAAAAACACAAGAAAGGGGGGGGATTGAATTGTGTTCTTTATCAATTAAAATTCCCTTTCCTTTTGTTTAACTTCTTTTCTTTCATTTAATCATCTATTGGATTATGCTTTGATGTTGCGGAAGCATGAAGTGTAGAACTACATAACCAATAAGATGTTCATTTTAACTTCTAAAGGATATCAGAACTTCTGACTTTCTCAGTACAGTTCTGAGGAGCTTTTGCTTGAATGTTCTAAGTTAAAATGACATGAGCAGAAAGTAAAAGACACATTCATTTTTATCCTGGTTCACCTTCTAACTAAGGCTACCTCCAGTCAACCTTCTTCAGGTGATTTTCCTCTAAATAGAGATCTTAATCCACTATAACCAAACTTGATTACAACTGCATGAACCTCTGTCGTGACTAACCATCCTGCACAATCAAATACTATGACTAACCATCTGGACAATGACCCGTTCAGTAATCTCCGCGAGATATAACGTCCATTGATCAGGCACCCTGCACAGTCTACCCACTGTTACTAACCCTGCACAAGCCAACTGCTCGTGACTAACTACAATGGACTGTTCAGTGATCTCCACGAGATATAACATCCATTGACTCCTGAACTCCTGACCTTCACTTGGTCTCCAAGATATTTCCATAATGAGCTCAGCCAGTTGTCTTCTCAAGCTTCTGACCTCAACTGGTCGCTTAAGGTATCATCACCAAATTAACTTGGTTTCAATACAATGATTCTTGATAAGCAGATATTCTAAGTACAGACTATACGATACAATGACAAGTAATCACTATGAGTGAGTGAATAATCTTAGGAGTCTTCTTGTCTGCATATTCTGAACGAGATCTTTGCTTCTTGGTGGTAAGCACATTAAGAGCTTCAGCTCCATATATTGAGTACTTCTTTAAGCTGGTATTCGTCTTCAAATCTTCTTAAGCTGATTAAGAGCTACCGCTCTATTGTAAAATGCTTCTGATTTGATCTTCATTTCTTCTGAAGGTAGGTTCGGAGCAACATCTCTGTTTTGAGTTCCTTCTTGAATTGATCTTTGTCTTCTGCTGCTGATCTTATTGTCTCTGTAAAGCATACAGCAGTTTGATAATCTCAGATATAAATTATTACACTGCTGAGCATTAACTCAGTGTATATAATTTTTCTAAGACACTCTAATGTAGATTTAATTATGATTTAATCTTTGCATTCTTTTTCATTCATTGCTCCCTTCAAATGAATCTCCATTACATGCAACATTTTCTCTGCTGGTGTCTTTTCTTCATATGGGCTTATGATTCTTGTATAACAACACTATTTTGTTTCATCACATACTGGGTATGTGTTGCCCCTTTTTGTAACTTCTGAAGCATGATCTTATATTTCTTCATTTAAGCTCTCATGCTCTATTCTCTCAACAAATTCTTAGGATTTTTCTTTTGTTGCACTCTGTAGATGAATAGTGGATATACTCACTCGTTGCACACATTCCAGTTTGAAGTTTATTCTATTTATAGCTTGATGTGTTACCGTTGGAATATAGTCATTGAAGTTTATTTAAATATTACTTTGAATGCTTTGTCTTGGTTGAATCATGAATGACAAGTGTTGTTTGCTGCAGAGCCTTATCTTTAGCTTGATGATGGCAGTTGGTAGCGTGTTAAGGTTGCTTCTCCAACGTGCTGCATGTGGGATGCTTTTTCAATCAACCTTGGAAGTTGTTTCATTTAATGGTTGTAACCGTTTTTCTAATGATGATGTTTGTAACGGTTCTCCCTTAGATTCTGAGACTTTGTTTTTCTCCTTTCAAGACTATTCTTATATGGTAGCTTGTCTTCTTGTATTTTATAGACCAAGAATAGATGTCATGCGTTTGTATCTTCTTTTGATCAAAGATAGTTGTAAAGGACTTTGAATCTTCTGATTGCTGAGTGTCTTTTGTAGATGTTTGTTGTAGACGGTGATGTTTCTTGTGATGACTTGAACTTCTGTCTTCAATTGTTGAGTTTCTTCGTTGTAACATCAAAACTTCTGATCTTCTATTCTTGTTGTACCGAGACTTCATGTATCTAATAATTCTTTGTAATTCCTTGAGTCTTGTCTGATGTACTTTTTTGATTCTGTGCTTGTTGTACGTGAGCATTGATATTGCTTGCTCTCCTGAGTGGTCTTGTTTCTTATTGTTGCTTCTCTTGCTTCTGGTCTGCGGTTTTTGGCTTGTTTGACGTGTTCTTAATCAGAACATCTGATGAATGATGTTTAGCTTCGTCAATCTTCTGGATGTAGTTGTTGTACTCTTTTTCTGATGAATCTTGTATAAGATTTATAACATAACATCTGCACACTAAATGAGACCATTAGTGATAAAATTGTTACTCACAAAATATATGCTTGTTATCATCAAAACTAGATTCTGAACATAGATTCTCAATATTGTTCTAACAGCTGCTTCTATGCTTTTGATTCCTTAGGAGTCGTTGTTAAGAGATTTTGAAAAGGATTGAAGTTTGGTTTTTTGAAGAAGAAGAAGAAGAAGAAGGAAGTAAGGTTTTATTGCAAAAACGCAGAGAGAATTTGGGAAAAGTGTTTTGGTGAGAATATTATGTTATTTATAGAGGGAGAAAGGACCGCCGATTACACTTCTGCAAGTTAAAGTTTGAAGTTAGTGGGGCACATGGAAGTCTATGGAAGGATGTGCAGGCGGTTGCACGATTTACCACCCTACTATTAGATAATAGGAATAATCATTAAGCAGAGTCGTTCACGTCTCGATGAGACGTTTGAAAGACATGGTCATTATGACCATGACGTCACGAGTGAAAGGACATTGAAAGGTCCATACATCGAAATTAGAAATTTGTAAGAAATGCCCATTTCTCCAAGGATTTCGAAATAGACATTTATTGGGGGCAATTTTTTAGCTGGGAATTTCGACGGAGGAGAAGAGATAAAGATTATTGAAGAAAAATTTATTTCGAAGAAAAATGTTCTAGCTTACGAAGTTTATTAAAAATATCAAATGTTTGAAAGGTTTTTATCTTATCAAGTTCTATCGAATGAAGTATCATCGAATGAAGTATCATCGAAACAAAGATAAAGAATTAGAATATTTTGGAGCTTTTTGGGAAGAATAAGCTTCGACAGTCACATTAGTTGAGTTTGGCATCTCGAAAGGAAAAAGATTCAAATTCAAATGATCAGTCTTATCCAAAACGGACGCGTGGAGGCCTTAGAGATTGAGGAGCCTGCAAATGGCGAACATGGCATTCCTTGAGGAAAAGGCCGTTAGCGATGGTGGCGGTGATGACTATCCACGACGATCCTTGAGATGAAATGATTAGCGATGGTGGCGGTGATGATTAGTAGAAGAGAAGCATTGGGAATTTCATCCCCTGCTCATGATCTCGAAATCCTAAGATTGATCTATCGTCTTCTTGCTCCTTGCATGAATGTGTAGATTCATCAGATCCTAGAAGAAGGGTTCTAGTTTGTATGAACGGATCTTCGCTGATCATATACATGGCAAAAGTTGAAGAAGAATTCGATCTAGAAAATTTCAAGACTGTTTTCATCTGAATGTGATTGTTGAATTGGTTGAGAACTGAATCGAAGAAAATCTGATTGAACTAATAGAAACTTGATCGAATAAGAAGGCTGACTATATCAGAGATTTGATCATGGAAATTCGTAGGAATCAACAGTTGATTCCCATAGACGGCATCATTGTTTTGTGTTGGGATCAAAATTGTTGGTGCAGGTCCTCGAGGTAATGACACGCGTTGCTTCGGTGTCATTGTTGAGTGGTTCGCGTTGTTTCGATATAGCTGCACGGGATGGACCTACAAGGTTAGCACTTCAATGCCCAAATAAATCTAATTTGAATAATGTAGATGGATTTATTAATGGATTGAAAAAATCATACATGTTTTCGCACAAATGGTGGTATTTAGGGGTGACAAAAAAAGTCACGACCACCAAGCATATCTATTTTGTCCGCACTTTTTCTCGACGCGGATTGAGATTTTAGGCCCACACCCTCTTAAATGCCCGCCTTGTCCGGTTTTTTGCAAGGGCGAACACTAACATAAATTTTTGCAATTTTAGGCTTAAAAAGTGCACTACTCGCAAGCCCGCCCTAATTTTTTTTGCATGATAAATCAAAGTTTTAGACCCGCGTACTCAATGTTCTCTGCTCAACCTTTTTTTCAACAGAACAAAACTAAATGGAATTGACAATGCCCATTTATCATCCCTTATTTATATGATGGAATGAAATAAACTTTCTTAATCTTAGACTTGAAGTCGGTTAACCTGTTATATTTTTAAAAATAATAAATATTGGTTTGAATCCACAAAATCTATATATATATATATATATATATATATATATATATATATATATATATATATATATATATATATATATATATATATATATATATATATATATATATATATATATATATATATTACAATTAATGTGTATGTGTTTTATGCTTAGAATTTAATTAAAATGTGATTGTTTTTAAATGGTTTACATTATTTTGATACATTTGATTTTTTTCTATTTAGCAAAATAACGGTGATAGTTTATTTGGTATAAAAATTATAAAGAAAATATGGTCGGTTAAAAATATTTAATTTATTATTGGTCAATTGAAAAAAATAATGAAAGTGACATTAGAAAAAGAAAGAGACAAGGATTTTCAATCCCTTTTGTATACGTTGTAATTGTTCCTTTAAATATATCAATTATTAAAAAGTGTGAGTATAGATAAGGATGTGAAAAAGCCATTTGAATGTACATTGAACATCATTTAAAGCTTTATTCTAGCATTAATTCTTTTACAAAGTAAAATTATACAATATTGACAAAAAAAATTATAATACAGTAAATTTTTTTTTACAAATTCTGTTTACAGATAAAATATTGTATGAAATATCAAAACCATAACCATTTATTGTGACAATTGTTCTCATTGTTTGATAAAAGTGCAGGCTTAGGTAAGGTAGCTAAGTTAACTCTAGTGTTAAATACAAAATTGATCACTAGTTACACATGTAAAGAGTCATTCAATTTCTTTTCCGTAGTCTTAACCATTCAAATAAACAAGTTGACTAGAAGAAATGATACTAACCAAAATGATATATAATAGTAATACACACTTTGCACACGGAAGCGAAGAAAAAGAAACAAATAATACAAAATAGTGTTTATTTGGCTTGTGTCGTAATGAAAGTGAAACCCAGTTAGTTATTTGTATAAACAAAAAGGCACAAAAACTGGGTCTAAAGAGTTGAACAAGATGATGTAGGGGAAGGAAGGGACAGAGTGGGGTCGAGGTAACGTAGACAATGGCTGAAAAGGAGGCAAAGTAATGTGAGTGAGGGACCAAGCATGTCAACGAAGGAAACATAGAGGTGGTTTTCGTTTTGGAGTAAATACGCGTCGCCCAACCATGAAACCGAATTCTGGCGTCGAAAGTGATGGCTTGTCGGCGTACCCGTTACTCTCTTGCCTAGCTCTTTTTGCAAAAGAATTTTGCACGTGAGTCATATGACAAAACTCTTGCCAAACTCACTTTCTATGGGTATGTATGTGGTATTACCTCCCTTTACACAGCTGTCAAATTATCTATTAGTCAATATAAATCGGTCAAATAAAATAAACTGTTAAATCAGTTTTTGTCTCTCTAAATATAATGAGTTTCAATTTTAATTCCTCTAAACATTTCGTTAAAGAATGTTCCTCTTACAAATTTTAATTTAAACTTTTGGTCCGTCCTACAATTTAGCTACGGTTTTTTTTATCCAGGGATAGAATTATAGACCATTTTAACTACGGTTTTTCCATGAAAAACTAAAAGTTAAAATTAATATTTTTAGAAGGATCATTCTTTGAAGAAAATATTTAGAGGGACTAAAGTTAAAAACCGTTAGATTTTGAGGGACCACAAAAAATAATTTAAAATAAAATGTTAAAAAGATACAAAAATAAGATAAAAGAAACGTTTAGGTTGGACAAGAGATATTCAACGGGCCGAAACTCAGTCGAACAGATAAAAATTGTAAGTATTTAGCTAGGTCATATCAGGTATATGCGTCGGGTTTTCAGTCTTACACAAGTATAGTTGATTTAAAATAGGTGTGTTAGCTAGAGATTTCGACAAATAGAAACGAGGTATTCTAAAATTTTATGCTTCGAAGGTGAAGATGGGGAGAATAGCTTTGTAAGGCTATTTTTAAGATTCTTCATGTTGAAGATTTTCTCTAGGTCGAAGTAAGGCATAAGTTGCAACGTCTTCGAAGTCGAAGGAATAAAAGACTTAGGATATTTCGAGATATTAAGATACATTTCGACAAGTCACGATGTTTCGCACTTCAGAACATCGAGCGGGAATGTCTTGAATTTCAAAATGATTCATTTTGGTCAGAAGGACACGTGGAAGCGTCAGGGAATCGAAACACATGCAAAAGGGCTACGTGACATTTCTTTAGAGTAAGACCGTTTGGGTCGAATTAGTATAAATAGGGATCTCAATGTTAGGATTTGATGTGTTTATTTTGTACAAATTACTCAAAAAATCGCTCAAGTATCAAGTGAAAGAGAAAGAGTTTCGCTGAGAATGTACGTGTAACACCATTTGTATTTTTATATTGCTCTCAGTTTTACAAATTCAAGTCATTTACATACACTTCTTTTTCAAGTCATGTCTTTTACATTTATTGTCGAAACCTTTTAAGTCTTTTCTTCGAAATTCATCTTTATATATTGTATTGTCTATACAGTAATTACACATTCGAATAGCCTTTTAGTATATGAATTCAACCATTAAAATAGAAACTTTCAGACACATGTCCTTGGATCATTCTAGTCGATCTAGCAAGTTACCAAAATACATTTAATAATTTGGAGGACTAGCGGTTGTTTACCAGAAATCACTCTAAACAAATTGGCATGCTCAGTGGGAATTTGTCTCAATTAGAAAGCAAGAAGGTGGAAGTTGTTTCGAAGATATAAAATAAGAGGTGATAGAATGGGTGGATGCATCATGTATTGCTTAATCCTGTCGAAGGCTTCTTGGTGTTCTGTATTCCACTAAAACTTTCCTTGCTTCAGACGAAGGAGGGGATAAAAAGCTTGAGTTCAACCACTTAAATTGAAGATGAATCTTCTCACGAAGTTGATCTTTCCTAATAATGACTGTAAATCCTTTTTTGTTGATGGTGCTTATGTTTCCATGATAGCCTTTGTCTTGTTTTAATTGATTTCTATCCTCTTCTTATGGACCACAAAGCCCAAGAAATTTCCAGCCTGCACAAAGAAGACACATTTAAGAAGGTTCATCTTCAGGCCATGTTTTCGCATTCTTTAGAATGATTAGCGAAGATGATCCAGATGACTTTTGTCTGATACAAATTTTACCACAATGTCATCTATGTACACCTGCATAAAGGTTTCTATATAATCATGAAGTATTGAGTTCATTGCCATTTGGTAAGTTGCCCTAGCATTCTTTAGGCCAAAAGGCATAACAACCCATTCATAGGTGCCTATTTCCCCAGGGCATCAAAAAGCTGTTTTGGGCACATCTTCCTCAGTAATGAAAATCTGGTTGTATCTAGAATATCCATCTAACATACTAAGATATTCAAATCCAGCAGTTGAATCTACTAGCATTTAGATCACGAAAATCTATGCATACCCTTAAAATCTATGCATACCCTTATTCAGGGATGAAATTATAGACCATTTTAACTACGGTTTTTCCATGAGAAACTAAAAGTTAAAATTAATATTTTTAGAAGGATCATTCTTTGAAGAAAATATTTAGAGGGACTAAAGTTAAAAACCGTTAGATTTTGAGGGACCATAAGAAAAATTTAAAATAAAATGTTAAAAATATACAAAAATAAGATAAAAGAAAAGTTTAGGTTGGACAAGAGATATTCAATCGACCGAAACTCAGTCGAACAGATAAAAATTGTAAGTATTTAGCTAGGTCATATCAGGTATATGCGTCAGGTTTTTAGTCTTACACAAGTATAGTTGATTAAAAATAGGAAAATCTATGCGTACCCTTAAAGATCCGGTAGCAGAAATGCTTGTAGATTCAACTGCATGATTTGAATATCTTAGTATGTTAGATGGATATTCTGGATACAACCAGATTTTCACTGCTGAGGAATATGTGCCCAAAACAGCTTTTTGATGCCCTGGGGAAATAGGCACCTATGAATGGGTTGTTATGCCTTTTGGTCTAAAGAATGCTAGGGCAACTTAGCAAAGGGCAATGAACTCAATATTTCATGATTATATATAAACCTTTATGCAGGTGTACATAGATGACATTGTGATAAAATTTGTATCAGACGAAAGTCATCTGGATCATCTTCGCCAATCATTCGAAAGAATGCGAAAACATGGCCTGAAGATGAACCCTCTTAAATGTGCCTTCTTTGTGTAGGTGTCGCTACCGCGAAAATTAACAGAGTCGCCACTAACATATTTATCCTGAAAAGGAAGGGAATGCCAGCAAACCACAAAACAAAACAACGGTCTCACGACCAGAGAAAAAAGGGTAAGGGAGTCGGTTACGCGAGGGGAAGGTATTAGCACCCCTCGCGCCCATCGTACTCGATGGTATCCACGCCTGTGTCTAAATCTATGGGTGTGTAAGCAAACTGCGCTAATCTGGACTAAAATGAATGCATAATGTAGGGAAAAGAAAGAGTTTTACTCGCACGGGCCCTACCCCGCTGCCTACGTATCTGTTTTGCGGAATCAGAGGTACCGTAGCTCGGCTAACTAATTTTTGTTTGTTTTGTGTTTTTTAGGTGAACGAGTTACATTCACACTCCGCTGCTCGACCCTTGGAGACTTATGCTTGGAAATGGAGCGGAAATAACAAGTTCTTAAGAAAAGAAAATCAAAGAGTGTGGTTTGTGTTTTAAAGAATGCATGAGGAAGACCTAAGCTAAGAGGGAAAGCTTGCTACCTAATGTTATCATACAAAGGGTACAAGTCTAAACTAGCCTATCAACCTACGAGGAAAGGGGGGAAGCACACAATAATATCACACAAACGAGCATCCGCTCGTAAAGCAAACAAACCAACGATACTGACCGAGTGGTAGAAAAGCGGTCCCGCCATAGCCAAGGGGAGCAGCTCAACCCAAGTCAACCAAGCATTAGACCTCGCGAAAATGATCGGGCCATAGACAAAAGGGCGGACCCCTCTCAGCAACCAAGCCGTCACGGATCGTAAAGGAAAACGGTGCGTGCGTACACCGAGCATCAACGTCGAGCGACGCGAGCTATAGGAAAGGCGGGGTCCGGCTACATGAACCCTTTTCCTGACATACTCGATAACAAGATCTTGTGCAGGTTCAGAAGCAAGCGACGCAAAGCGTGCGCATAATGAACAGACTCGATGAGACTAGGCGGGGGTTGATTGCTAACCCTTTCCGCATGCCTTCCATGAGGACTTAACGGAGTGCCATATAGGACTTATTACACCGTGACTCCCTGCCGCAAAGCACAAATATAAACACACCAACAAAAACAGAGCCTCTTTCGAGGACTTGGCCAGATGCATGTCTAGGTCCTACTTCTCAAGTTAAAGGATGATGCGAGAAAGCGATAAAGTGCAATAGAAATAAAATGAAACGGGATCAATACCAAACGGATGATGATCCGTAAACTAAAGCGAAGCAAAGCGAAGACACTAAGAATCCCGCGAGCGAGCTAGCAAGGCAAAAGCAAATAGTCAGCACACCGATTAGCCATGAAAGCACACAAAGGTCGACACGCGCGTCGAACACAATCACAATACACCTGCAAGAGAAACAAGCAAACCAAACAAGCAGATATAGAGTAATAGAGATGTGTCTCCAGGATGAGAACACAAAGCAAGCGAATGAAATCGTGTCCCGCAAGTAAAGCGGAACACTCATAGAATGAGCATCGATCGGTGACCGTCCAAAAGCCTCGCACACTAGCACACACGTTAGAGATAACAAGACACCGCAATCAGAATTGCGTTATTGCTATTCTAAAATAAAGCAGACAAAGCAAATGTGGGAAAAGGTACGGTAATACGCGAATAAGCATGCAAAAATCACACCGGAAGCCGACAAAAGTACCATCATGGAAAACACAAAATTCAGCAATACAAATCATTCCACAAAATAGTATATCTTACAAGCTTTCCAACGATATAAAGAACATGCAAATCGGAGTTACGAGCGAGAAGATATGAATTTTTGAAGTTGAAATAAATCTGCCCACACTCAGTGGTAACCGGTTACTTGAAATGAGGTAACCGGTTACTTCAGGAATTTTAGTGAAAAACAGGGCAAGTAACCGGTTACTCCAGAAATGGTAACCGGTTACCTCAGTCAGGCAGCGTGAAGAAACAGGCAGGTAACCGGTTACTTGAAATGAGGTAACCGGTTACTTCAAGTCAGAAGTGTAAAAAACAGCCAGGTAACCGGTTACTTGAAATGAGGTAACCGGTTACTTCAAGTCAGAAGTGTAAAAAACAGCAAATTACATCATCCAAAAGCACCCTACTCATGCATCAATCAAAGATACTATCAAGCACGAATTTGCATCAACTCACACAACATTATGAACATCCAACCACCACAATTAAGCATCAATTCACATAGATTTCAACTCATCATCATTAACTACCAAGCAACAAGTTCATGCAAGCATTATAACAAACACATAGTGCACCAAACTTGTATCGATATGCAATTGCAAGCAAAGTTTCAATGAATCTAACATTTAATCATCAACAACATCAATTAAACATCATCAACAACTAGATCTAACATTCTAATCATGTTAACATCAACAATTAAGCACTTAATTCAAGGTTCAAAGGCTTACCGAATGAAGATCTAAACTGAAGTACGAACACGAACGCGAACACGACACGAACGCGACACGAATGTGAAAGCAAAATCCAAGAGGGAGAGGAGAGAGGCGCGCGAGATGTAGAGAGGAAGGAGGAAATTCGAACTCGGAGTCTTGACCTTCAATCCATGTTGATCTTGATTCTTGAAGAAAATTGATGAATATTGATGAAAGTTTTATGTAATTTGTGGTTTTGATTCAAGAGAATTGAGAGAGAATTGAGAGAAAGTGTTTATGAAATTTTTTTGGTGAATTGAAATTATGAGAGTCCTCCCCCGATTTGTGAAGAGCAAAATGTTTATATATTGTCAATGCGAATTGTCCAAATCGCCCTCGGTGCGTCTTATTTTGGCTCGTTTTTAAGGAATCTCGGTTCGGCTCTCAATTCCGGAACGAAACCAATGCCAATATGAAGATGACCAAATTTGTGACTCATCGCCGCGAGAATCACCTCAATCCGATAAGCGGTGAAGAAAATACGCCCGTTTGAATGACGAGAAACGCCGATTCATCCGGTACGACTGTGCAAAATTTTGTGAGTACCGCTCAAAGAGCTCGATAAAACGCTACCTTCGGCTCAAAATCTGAACAAGAATGTGTGACGAAGAAACGAAGCTAACGAAATTTCCGAGAGAATGCCGCCAGAATGGACTTCATACGATAAAAATCGAAGGAGTTATGAATTTTCGAACTCGGCGCGACATACTCGAAAACACACTTTTTACCGGAACAACGCGACGATCCTTAAAATTCTGGGAATTTTCCATGCAGAATTGGCCTTCGGTCCGAACATATGAAATCTTGGTAATGATGGTACGGAGCTCCAGTTAAATTTTCAAGTGAATCCGGCGAGCGGATTAGGAGATACGAATTTTCCGAGGTCCGAAACCCTACATTCAGCACTGTTTTTCACCATGAAACCTCAAGTAAATTGCAAATATGGCGACCTTCCACAAAGAATTGGCTTCCGAGCCGAACACGAAAGTTGTAGACTTCCAAATATGACTTGCGAATTTTCTCGTATTTCCACTGTTTGAACCATTTTTCACGCCTTTCTTCTTAAACCCATGAAAACTCTTTATTATTTTTCTTCAATTTTGGAATGACGAAATAAACTTCATTAATAACTTATAGCTCAAATAAAGAGGGCAAATTTTGGGGTGCAACAGCAGGCTGGAGATTTCTTGGGCTTTGTGGTCTATAAGAAGAGGATAGAAATCAATTAAAACAAGACAAAGGCTATCATGGAAACAAAAGCACCATCAACAAAAAAGGAGTTACAGTCATTATTAGAATAGATTAACTTCGTGAGAAGATTCATCTCCAATATAAGTGGTCGAACTCAAGCTGTTTCTCCCTTCTTTCTCCTGAAGCAAGGAAAGTTTGAGTGGAATACAGAACACCAAGAAGCCTTCGACAGGATTAAGCAATACTTGATGCATCCACCCATTCTATCACCTCCTAATATGAAGAAACCTATGAGATTGTATATATCAGCCTTTGACGCTACCATAGGTAGTATATTAGCACAAGAGGATGAAAATAGCGTCGAAAGAGCCATTTATTATTTAAGTAGAGTATCAAATAATGTAGAGACAAGATATACTGATATAGAAAAGCTCTGCCTATGTTTCTATTTCTATTGTATAAAACTTAAATATTATATAAAACTTGTTGATGTTTATGTTTCTTCACACTTTGATGTTATTAAACATATGTTGTCAAAGCCAATATTGCACACTCGAATTGGAAAATGGGCTTTAGCCCTTACTGAGTACTCTTTAACCTTTTTGCCTTTAAAAGCAATGAAAGGCCAAGTAGTATCAGATTTCATTGTGGACCACACAGTGGTCGAAAACTATCAGCATTGTGTCGAAGTAAAACCTTGGAGATTGTTCTTTGATGGTTCCACACACAAAGATGGTAGTGGAGGTTGAGTTCTGATAATTTCTCCTGAAGGAGTTCCAACAAAATTCAAGTATAGAATCAAAGGCCCTCTATGTTCGAACAATGAGGCAGAATATGAGGCATTGCTTGCAGGATTTGAAGCTTTGTTGGAATTGAGGGCAACCAAAGTCGAAATTAAAGGAGATTCTGAATTGGTAATAAAATAACTAACAAAAGAATACAAGTGCATTAAGGAGAATTTGATTATGTACTTTGTTATGGAAAATAGGTTATCAAAACATTTGAGTATGTGGATATAAAGCATGTCCCTATGATAAAAAATCAAGAGGAGAATGATCTGGCACAAATAGCATCAGGGTATAAAGTGTCAAAAGAAAGGTTATAAGAGTTGGTCGAAGTCAGGGGGAAAGAAATGGCTATCATATTATCTCCAACAGATCTGGAGACTACACAGTTAGGCTTCGCCAACCAAGAAGAGTTTGAAATATTGACTATTGACAATCTAATAGATACAGATTGGAGGAGTCCAATTGTAAATTATCTCAGAGACCCTTTGAAGGACACATAAAGAAAGACCAAATACAAAGCATTGTCTTATTTCTTAATGGGAAATGAACTATTCAAGAAAACTCCTGAGGGAATTTTGTTGAAATGCTTAGGAGAAAGTGAGGCATATTTGGCACTATCTAGTGTCCATAATGGAACTTGTGGATCCCATCAAGCAGGCCACAAAATGAAATAGTTGCTATTTCATTATGGAATGTATTGGACCACCATGTTGAAAGATTGTATAGAATTTGCTAAAGGGTGTCAAGAGTGTCAGATGCATGCAAGTGTCCATCATGTTCCTGCAAGTGAACTTCATTCAATTATTAAGCCATAGCCTTTTAGAGGTTAGGCATTGGACTTGATTGGAGAAATTCGACCTACTTCATCCAAAGGTCAAAGATACATCATGGTAGGGATTGATTACTTTACAAAGTGGGTTGAAGCCATACCTTTAGTAAATGTAGATCAAGAGATTCTTATTGAATTCATTCGGAAAAAAATACCCTGTAGATTTAGAATCCCAGAGAGCATAACAACAGATCAGGGATCAGTCTTTACTGGTCGAAAGATGGAGGAGTTTGTAAAAGAAATGGGTTTCAAATTGTTGACATCTACACCTTATTACGCTCAAGCAAACGGTCAGGTTGAAGCAGCCAATAAGGTGATAATTGGCCTTATAAAGAGACATGTGGGGAAAAAACCAAAGAATTGGCATAAAACTTTAGATCAAGCACTTTGGGCCTGTTGAATGTCACCTAAAGAAGCAACTAATACTACACCTTTCCCACTTAAGTTTGGACATGATTCAGTATTGCCAGTCAAAATCTACTTACAATTGGTCAGAATTCAAAAGCAAGAAGAAATTTCTCCAAATCTTTATTGGGAAATGATGATGAATGAATTGGTAGATTTAGACGAAGAGAGATTGTGCGCCTTAGAAATGTTAAGAAGACAAAAATAAAGGGTGGCTAGAGCATACAATAAAAAGGTCAAAGGTAAAGCTTTTATTATTAATGATTTGGTTTGGAAAGTCATTTTACCTATAGATCAAAAGAATCAAGCTTTAGGTAAATGGTCTCCACATTGGGAAGGGCCTTTTCGAATCTTAAAAGTATTTTCAAATAATGCTTATGTGATAGAAGAATTAGCAGAGGATCGAAGGATCCTAAAAGTCAATGGAAAGTACTTGAAGAAGTACAAACCATTCTTACAAGAAGTTAAAATAATGGCGAAATAACAATAAAGAAGTCATGCATAGCCAAAATGGTGCAATTTAAATAAAATACGCCAAAAATATCTCAACATGTTACACATCCTAAAATAAAAACATCCATAAATACTGTCAAAATATGAAATGAGGTAGGAACAAAACAAGTTCGAAGTTTAGAACAGAAGCCTAAAATTATTGTGAGGTAATCAAGTATCAAAGTCAGCGGGAAGAGAAGCCTTCATTTGAGCATATTGAGAAGCAAATACAGCTAGGCGACGCCCAATCACAATTTGTTTTCTTTTCAACTCTTCGACCTCGGTCTCCAATTGTTGGGCCTTTTCAATATGTTGAATTCCAATTTGAATTTCTTCGTTTAATTCATGGCTATCGAGCTGTCAGATCTCATCCTGACGATCCTTTGTAGTTTGTTTCTTTTGCTTCAACTCTTCTATTTGTTGCTCCCATGACTTAATGTTTTCCTCACAAGCTGTATATCCCGCTTCATACTTCGAGCATTGGATTCACATAGCCTCAAACTTGATATTAGAAGCATTGGCAGCATTCCATGAAGAAGATCGAGCATTCACTTTGGCAGTGATCTTTTGAGAGACATCTTGCTTGTGAAGTTGGTCTGATTGGAGTTGATCAATCAAGAAGCCCAATGAAATTATCACTTGAGAAACTTCTTCAGAAACAATTAATACGTGTACCTTCTTCACCAAATCCTTAAGGCCAAAGCAGATATTGACATTATCTCTCACAACTTGAACCAGGTCGACATCGAAAAGTTTTTCTTTAATCTGGAGAAGGAGACTCTGGCTAGTTGATTTAGTAGCTTTTTCCCATTGAAGCAGTCAAAGAGGTTCCACCCTTATCAAATGAACTACTTCTTGCACTCATTATAGCTTTAAGAAAACCTCCAGGGTTCGTTTCCTTAAGGTTATCCAATTCAGCTTGAGATAAATACCTGATAGGCATGTATCTCACCAGAAATTTCAAAAGGGATAAGTACCTGATAGGCATAGATCCTATGTTTTTCTTCTAAGTATGGAGATTTTGAACGTATTCTTGATTCCCTACTAGCATAGGCTTTTGGATCTTTAAGATTGACTGAGACGCATCTCCGGTTTGCGGTTGTTTGAGTTTTTGGTCACCAGAAGCCATTGATGGTTAAGTGTGATTGGAGAAATGAAGGAAAATGTGAATGGGTTTTCAGAGAAAGGAAGATAGAAGCAGGTTTTTTCTGAAGAAAGCGAGAGGAAAATCTTTTAAAGTGACAAATATCACTATTTATATGGACTGGAGTTAACCCCTTCAAATTTCTGAAAATTTAAGAATATAAATTAGTGGGGCACGTGTTCAATGGTGATTGGATGCCCAAGCGGTTGTACAGTTTTTAGCCCCACTCCTATTTTTTAGGAGTAATAATTAAACGTAATGGCGCACGTTTTGAGGAGACGTTTGAAAAGAAACGTCATAATTATTATGACGTCATTTAAAGTCTCAGAAAATCAAAAGGAAATTGTCGAAATCTATAAAGTCAATAAATGCCTATTTCTGTATCTCCTTCGAAATAGACATTTATTGGGGGAAATATGTTAGCTGGAGATTTTGACAAATAGAAACGAGGTATTTTAAAATTTTGTTTCGAAGGAGAAGATGGGTGTAGCGGTGAAATTTGGTGAGACTAAAGCCATGGGAAAAACTTAGCTCATTTATTTTAAACAGAGTCACCACCATGCTTTATTGTTTCCAAAAGGAATAGGAGAAAGAGTGAATAAAACCCATAGAAGTTTTTAAAATCAAAACTAATAAACTTAACAGAGATTTGGGTAAGGGGGTTTGTTATACAAGGGGAAGGTTTTAAGCACCCCTCATATCCATGGTACTCCATGGGAACCTCTTTGAAAATGTTATTGTTTTTGTGTACATTTATTTTGAAAAGCATATGTGAACTTGTTTAAAAAGAGTGTGGGGATGGGAAAAGGAGTTTTTGAAAGTGAGTTCAATAAGGAAGTCATAGCTTTTGTAGTTCCTCTTAAAAGGAAGAAAAAAAAAGGGGCCAAAATATTTTTGGGTGTTAAGCTTTAACGATACTTAACAAGTTTTTTAAAAGGTATACTTAACAAACTTTTAAGAAAAGGGACCAAGCTTTAACAACACAGGGTCAATGGACTAAGAGTAGTTTCACCGGGAATAATTCTTCTCTTAGTACCAGGGTTTTAAAACAAAGGGGGGGGTTGAGCTTTAACAATACAAAACCAATAAAAAAGACCAATTTTTAACAACACAAGGTCAAAGGATTAAGAGTAGTTTCACCGAGAATAATTCTCCTCTTATTACCAAGGTTTTAAAAACACAAGGGTTTGGTTAAGCTTAAAAAATACAAAACCATAAAACAAGTGAAAAACTTTAACAATACTTTAACACTAAATAAAAGAGATTGGAAAAGATTTTGAGTACCTTGACAATTTTAGTCAATACCATTCCCATTCCTTTGGATTTTCAATACACAACTTAAGCAAACAATCATTGGATACCTCAAGTGTGTGTGTGATAACATGTGTCACAAAAGACAAACAAGTGAGCATAATAATCATCAATGATAATGAGCAAGGATGTTTATGCCTTTGGATGAGTTCATATATGAATTAATGATGGATGATGAATATGAAACTCATGCATGTGGGTTAGATAAACATTGTATGTATAAATGATAATACAGTGGATAATAAGTGCAAAACACAAGGATAAAAATCAACAAGTGTGTACAAAGGATAATGGTTAAGATAAACAAATAAGTACAAAAGCACAAGGATTTGAAATAAACAAGTATGTGTACAAAGTAACAAATTCATGGATATGCAAAGATCAACATGTTTCTTTTTGGATTAGGGTTTTAAACCTAGGGTTTTGAAATTAGGGTTTAAAATTAGGGTTTAAAATTAGGGTTTAGAAATTAATTCCTACACCTAATTAATTTTAATGATTAAATAACAAATTCTAAAATAGAATTGGTCTAGAGGTACATGAGAAAGTCAAAGGCATGATATCCTAACCCTAAACAAATATTCACAAAAATATACAAAGCTACTTTGATGAAATATTCAAAATAAAATGATTTTTCGGTTGATTTTTTAATACATAAAAATACATGTTTTGATTAATTTTTAAGTGATGAAATGATAAATATTTTTGATTTTTTTAAACATGATATGAAAATACACAAGTTAAAGAAACTACAAAAAAAGAACAAGTCAAAAAGATTGATTTTCATATTTTTAGTGATTTTTCAAAGTTGTGAAGAAATCAAAAGAAATTAGGGATAAAAAGATGGTTTGGTGGAGGCCAAAGCTTGAACCCACGCCCTTCTGATTACTACACAAAACACACACAAACCTACCAATGCGCGCATGGTGATAACTTAATGCCTTCAGTTCAAGATAACACAAAGCAAGCAGTAAAAGTGTGAAAAAAATAAAATCCAAAAGGTCTGCGGCGAGGGGGATTCGAACCCCATACCCTATAGATGCTCTAAGTACACACACAACTGTCAATCCTGCTATAACGATGTAGTCATATGACACAGGCTTTTATTTCATTTTATTTTAAACTTTTGTTTTAAAATGAAGAATGGCGCCAAGGCCATCTTCATCTTCTTCGTGAAGAACAACGACAACTTCAATTTCCAGAAAATCACAACTTCATGATTACTCAACCAATTTCAAAAATGTAAAAGTGAAACTTGCTTAGAATTTAATCACGAATCCAGTCATGTATCCTTTATAAACTAATACGACATATATCTCAAGAATATCTGGAAAAACATTAAGAAACCTAGAAATTGATTTTCAAATTAAATTCTGGAAACGTAAAATTAAACCCTAAAACCTTAGCGCTACATTCAGTATATCAAAACGAACATTATGGTATCAAGAAATTCATAAATGGAACTCCATTCAAGGAGTTCAATGTTGAACTACATACCTCTGAAACTGAGGTCAAGTATGAAGTTAGAGAGGACCTGGGAACGAGTCAATGATCCATTTAGCTTCACTGAACCACCAGGAAGCTATTGCAATGCTCACCTTGGCTTGGAAACACCTGGATTAATCTGAAGACCTCAACCTACAATGATGAAAAAGTTAGAAATGGAGGTTCGAATTTGTGTGTTTCAGTTAGGTTCTAATGCATACAGAAGTGTCTATATGCTATTTGGAGAGTGTTTGAATGGTTATTTTGTGCAAAGGTTGCAAGAGATAAGAGTTTCGAAGATAAGGACTTCAAAGCTCAACAATGGAGTTTTTGAGCCAATTCTGGTTTGAGGGAGTTTCTCAGAGGTTTGTGTCATACCCTAATTTTTGACCCCCCTGAGATGACATATCTTCAGGATTTTCATCAAGTCAAAGCAAGTACCCAGAGCAGTCTGACATTCAATCGAGGGTGTTAAAAGACAAGAAAACTCAGGCAAAGGATCAATCAATAGGAGGATTAGTCTCTAACACAATCATGAGACTCAAGAGCTTCATTATTTCACCTATGATTGATTAGACACCCAGTCATCTAAGTACAGAATTACTCAGATCAACAGACCAGGGTTTGGAGCCTTATCAAGGACTAAAATCAGGGAACACTTTTGGGAAACCCTAAAAAGCCCTAGGGGACCATTCAAAGACATCAATCATCTTCAAATAACTCATATGACAAGATCCACTGGACATTACACCTCAATTCAAAGTCTACAGTCATCATTGTCCTCTGGTCGACAATTAGGGTTTTTGACCTAATTCCCCAAGATAGTTGACTTTTAATCAGGGCATGGATCTAAAACTCAAGACATGATCCAAGAGTCTCTATTACCTCAATATAATCCCTTTACATCATTCATTTAAGGAGAAGATATTGTTTCTACACAAAAGTCCAAAATCTCACCTTATTTGGAAAAAGTCAACTGTATGGGATCACCATTGACTTTTGAGATTTTTGGTCAAACCATGACTTTCAAGGATCAATATCATCAATATATGGATATTAAAGTCATTTGACCAAAGAAATTCAAAGAAATTCATCAAGGAGCAAAAAGTCGGGAATTAGGGTTTTTTAAGGCATGGTGAGAACTCAAAATTTCACCTACACAACTCAAAAAACTTCCAACATGAAAGTTGTAGATCTTGCAAAATAAAACAACATCTTACAAAGGAACTTTTTTCAAAAGATCAATCATTTAAGAGTTTTGGAAATTTTGGAGTTTTAGGTCATAAACACTTAGAAATTTTTCTAAGTGTTTTAACCTAGTTTTCTTCCAACTTTGGCTTCATTTTTCACAAATTTGCTAAAGGATTCTGAAGAAACTCCAAACTAATGATTTGAAGTAGATGTTTAGGGCTTTCCAAATTGTGTTCAACCTTCTCCAAATTCATTTTGAGCTAAGAGTTATGTTTGTTCAAAGTTGGCCTCATGAAGTGAAATTATAGGTCATGCCTCATTTTTGAACTTTGAAATTTTGTGCACATGACCTCAAATATGGATGCTACACGACCCATAACACATCTGAAAACATGCCATGCATTCATTTTCACCATGCCATGATAATTGAAGAAGATTCTAAAAACAAGAACATGTGATTATGTAATGATTACATTTAGGAATTTATGGCAAATTGATGAATCACCCAAGGAATCTTCTCACCAACCAATTAGAGCTCATTTCTGTCTCAGAATTGTCCCCTAAGATCAAGCAAAATCGAGGGCTAGGGGATTGATCAAATGGAATCAAAATTCTCATCATTGCATAAGAGATATTTGCAAACTTCCTTCATGGCCAAGAAAACCAAATCAACCTCACTAAGCAAGCTCACTCTCTCAATCAGTACTGAATCATTTGCTTATAAATAGGAGAGCATACCTCAGTAGAAAAACACACCAAAGCAACCATATTCCTTGCTTTCTCTTTCTCTTCTCATGCTTATTGTTTTTCAAAGTTCTTTGGCAAGAAGAATCGTTTTCTTCAAACCAGAGCTTATCTTTGGAAAGTAAGCATTCTAACATCTCAAGGGAGGTCATTTGAGGTGATCCAAGAACCTGGATCTTATCTGTAAGTGGAGGAACACCATTGTTGCTCTCACTTTGGAGTAGTTGCAGTTGGAGGTCCATAGTGCAATTCAGAAGGTTTCCAATCAAGCCAAGCATCCAGGCACATTCCATAGGAGGTAGTGAAGCTGTTCAGATGGCTGCAGCTCATCTGTAACTCAAGAATCATCACCCTCTATGTTCACTTGAAGCTCAAATCGAGGGAGGTCCATAGAACAACTCAGGAGGATTGAGGTTACAACAAGCATTCAGTTAGCATCACTGAGTCACAAGGAAGCTTTTGGGATCATTCATACAAGCCCAGTTGCTCTCTATCATCCTCACGACCTCCAATTTCAGAGGTAAGTTTCTGAACTCCACCTCTTTAATTTAAGCATTCTTTAAGAAATAGCTCGATTCTATCTTGTTCAGCATCATCAGAGGATTGAAAACCCTCTATCATCATTCATTTATCTTTCAGTATAGTCATTTAATTTGATTTTTAAATTTTAGGGTTCTTCACGATTTCTGGTAAATTAGTTAGATGTAGTTAATATAAATATATATTAGTTACATATTTAGAATCGTGAGTGAATTTAGAGCAAGTTTCATGTTTACACCTGGACCATTGGTTGAGATTTGAGAGAATCAGAATTTCAAAAATGTTGGAGCTTGAGGTTGAAGATGAAGATGGAGGGTGGCGCCATTTTTTAAATCTCTGAACAGAGTTTATTTTATATTTAATGATATGCGTTTCATAAACGAATGAATAACTTGCCCCAGTGGCCACACATGCGCTCTTAGTCTCCTCATGCCCAAAGTCTGGGGTTCGAATCCCCCTCGCCCCAGACTTTTTGATTCTTTTATTTTTCAATGATTTATCACTTGTTTTGAAACATAACCAAATGAGTGAGAATTGCTATCACCATACGCGCGTTGGCTCAGTGGTTTGGTTTTGGGTGTGTGACCTAAAGGGCGTGAGTTCAAGCCTTGGTGGAGACATTTCTAAATTTTTTATCACTTTTCACACCTATTCTCTTCACAACTTCACATGATTATTTAACCTATCAAATTAAATCATTTTCACTTCATTTTTCACACACTTTCTATTTAATATATCTATTTTGTGAATAATCAAAAAAATCATAAAAATATTATTTATTTCATGTATTTTAATTAGGTTTAACATAGTATGTTTTAAAGTGTTTTATTAAAAAAACTTTAAATATATATTCATTTTGCTTTAACCTAATTATTTTAAAAATAAGTTTATGATAAAACCCTAATTGTTTAGGTCTTAATTAGGCATAGATCTTTATTCTTTACCTTAGTTAAGTTGACTTTTGTCAATTTTAAAAACTGTTTTCAATCTCCGTTTAAATCAAATGATTAAGGTTTTCAAACAACAAAACCTTATATCATTTCAAATCATTTTCAACTGCTTTTGTAACCAGTACTGTAAAGTACTGGGCCTCTAATAGAGTGTAAGTCCCAAACACCTTCTCTTCTTAGCTTGTTTTCAAAACTGTATTTTCAAAATCTTCTTTCTGTTTTCAAAACATTCTTCTGGTATTTGAAGGGCATTATTTCCGGTGAAACTCTTCAGATACCTATGTGACCTTTGTCCATCTTCACTTCTTCTGTTTTCAAAAACCATTAACTGTTTATAATAAATATTCAATTGTTATCAACAAAACAACAAAAATACTGTTGAGGCTCTGTACATACTTCTTCAAAGGCCTCCACTCCATCCAGGTTAGGCTTTACAAGCTTTCAATTTACAGTCTTTATTTAAATTACTGTCAAATATAAATTGTGCATATATATTAGTTTAGAACTACGTTTGAGTATAAACCTTAGGACAGTTAAACTATATATATATTATAGGAATATGACCTAGGATTGAGAATGTCTTCCCGGTGAAGGCTCTTTCCTAATTAGAGATCTGTAGTTCAAACCCCCAAGATGAATTATTCCCGGTGAAACATCTTGGCAAAAACCTTAGAATCCAAAAAAATAGGACACATCCACCCAAAGAGGAATTATTCCCGGTGAAACCTCTTACCCATTTGCTTAGAGCCAAAATAAGTTCAAAACTACATAGCTTTCTCTTGTGCTATAACAAGGACCCTCGATTAGCCTCCTCTTGGGCTTTGTACAAGGACCCACAGGCTTCTTAAAAGCATTTCCAGCTTCCTCTTGAGCTTGTATACAAGGACCCATCAGGTTTCTTATAAACATAGGAACAGGTCTTTAGTCACCTTTTAGCCTACCCTGGTGAGTTTTCTTCGAATTTAAACCAGACTTTTAACAAGCCAAGTTTGTCTCAATTTTGCATTGAGTACACCTTTTGGAATGAGAGACATGGACAGTCTCTGTCACCCTTATCTTCATCAATCTTCCTTAGCAGAGTCTAGGATCCATATTTGCTTATCCTCAGCATGAGTCAGCCTTCATCTTGGGCTTTAAACAAGAAGTCTCCATTAGATAATCTTTCTGCCATTCACCAAAAGAGTCAAAACCCCTGGAAAGGGTTAGCCTCCAAATCAATCCATCATTTTAATAAAAACCCCTGGAAAGGGTTAGCCTCCAATATCAGTCTTTCAAAACCAAATATTCATTCTCTTAGGAGATAATTTCCCTAAAAGAGTCAAAACCCCTGGAAAGGGTCAGCCTCCAAAAACATGATAAAGTCAGTCTTTTAACAGACAAATTCACCAGCTGAGTCAAAATCCCTGGAAAGGGTTAGCTTCCAAAGAAAAACAGTCTTTTAATAAATAAAATCTCCTCAGTAGAGTCAAAACCAAAAAAAACAGTTAGCCTCAACCTTGGGCTTCATACAAGGCACCAAACAATAAAACTCCCCTGTCAAGAGTCAGCCTCAACCTTGGGCATTGTACAAGGCATATAATAGAGTCTCCCCAGTGAGTTCTTCATCATCCAATAGCCACAACCTTGGGCTTTGTACAAGGCAGATTAAACCATATTTTTATGTGTCAAAGATTCCTAACACCTAGGATCTTTTCCCCATAGAGTCATCCATACTCAGTTTATTTTAGAGTCAGCCACAACCTTGGGCTTTGTACAAGGCAGAAAATAATGTTTTTTTTCCTAGCTAGAGTCAGCCTCAATTCTGGGCTTTGTACAGAACACCAAATAAAAATCCATCAAAATAAACACTCTCCAAATAGAGTCAGCCTCAATTCTGGGCTTTGTACAGAACACAAAAATACCCTGTAATTAATCCTCAATGGAGTCATCTCCCAGAGTCAATAATAATTAATAAATCAATCAAAAAGCCTCAAGCTTGGGCCTCATACAAGCCAGCTAAAGTCAAATCTTTTATATAGTAGATAGACATAGCTTATCTCTATAGAGAGATATTTTTACTACTCTACCACATTCAAACAAACATTTCCATTTCAATTTCAATTTTAATCAAGTCTCCCATTTAGGATTTTGAAAGGCATGAGCTGGCAGTAAAACCCAGACATGTGGTAACTTTCCCTAATTTGGATGAGCATCTTTCTTTCATTTAAGAGGCATTTGACTGGTATACTTGCACATACACAAGTAAGGTCCCCCTCTTGAATGAAATGAATTCAGTTATTCTGTCACTCTTTAAATGTTTGTGGTAGAATAGTACAAATACCTCTCTGTAAAGATGATTTCATGTCTCTTTACTGTAAATAGAGATTTAATTCCAAGCTTCAACCTTGAGCTTCAAGCAAGGCACCAAAAACAAGTAATTTCCCTAGTTAGTTCCCCGAACTACATTAAGCTCTGACTTCCACTAGGGATATGTAGGCATGAGGTTCACAAGGAATCTCAGCGAGCTAATAAAATACCAAAAATAGTCAGTCTGTCTATCTGTCTGTCTTTCTTTAATCAATTCAATTCTCTCTCCTAACACAAAGGAGAAACTTTCCCAATCATTAGCAGCAAACACAATCACAATGACACAGAGAAGGTTCCTGTAGAGTACTACAGATATGTAGGGTGTTTAAACACTTCCCTATGTATAACCGACCCCCCGGACTCCAGAATTTCTAGTCTAGGTGAAATCCCCACACTTAGCAAACTCCTAGGGTTTAGTTGAGATCATTTTTTCCCTTTCCTACTCGTAGGACCAATAAGAAAGTTCGTGTGATATCGTAGGAAGAACTGAAATAAAATTCATCCCACCACGGGCACATTCTCCTTCCAAATTTCGCGTGAAGGGTTTAGCGTGCCGTCCTCCCAAGTGAAACGGGGAGGTAAAGAAAACGACACCACAGTTTGAGAGTGTTTTTTTTTTGTGTTTTCAAGTGTAGAAATGGTCTCTATTTATAGAGAAATATTAGGGTTTGAATCTGATCACATGGAGACTTAAGGCTCGGTGACTTATTTTTTAAGCAAATTTAGAGTTGGTAATCACTTTAGAGTTGGTAATCACTTTAAACATGTTGCTTTTGATCTTGTATGTGGAGTTTGGTGTAGAAGAAACAAGGGAGTGGCTCAATGCATTGACAAAGTGAAAAGCATTGCTTTTCTAAAATGGAAGTGGTGCCTTTGTGCCATTAATGGAACTCTAACTAGGACAATTCTTAAATCACTTGGTTCATAGTTCAAAAGATTGTGTAATCTTCTAAGTTTGGCCTCTTGAACAAGTTAGAGGGGCTGTACTTGGAAGACTCCTACAGATTTGAACAAATTTGCAAGTTGGTTCTTCATGTTCTTCATCATTCTTCATATGTTCATGGAGCCATATTGACAAAATCATATCTCCTAGATCAAGCCATGGAATTTCATGCTATTGATCTCTTTGGAAAGCCCTTGCCTCATACTTCAATTCACTTGTTAAAAGTTTCCTCAAAATCTTTTGGGATCATGGAGAAAAATGGCCACAAAGTTAGGAAAAATTCAAGTGAAAACACTTAAAAAAATTATAAGTTTTTTGAACATAATCTTCATAATTCTATATCTCTCAAAATAATCACTTTTGATCAAACCATGAGTGGAGAAAAAGTTGTTTATTTGATTAAGATCTACAACTTTCATGTTGGCAGATTTTTGAGTGTGTAGGTGAAATTTGAAATTCCCAAAATGAGGTCAAAATCACTTTAAAACCCTGTAATACGGTGAACTGACTTTTTATCGATCGAAATGTCGCGGTTAAGCATGAGTCGCCACCGACTTTTATTTTATCCAAACTATATTCGGAAAGGCAAAAAGAAACAGAAAAAAACCTTTTAAGAAATCTGAGTTCGGGGGGTAATTTATGCGAAGGGAAGGTGTAAGGCACCCTTTGCATCCATGGTTTTCCATGGGCTCTTAATTGCTTTGCTTGCTTGTTTGTTTAGAAAATGTAGATGAAAGAGATAGGGACTTTAGCTTGTGAATAAGCGTTGCCCTTTTGAAAAATTATGAGAAAGAATATAATAAAAAGGTTTGAGCATTGCAAGGCAATTAGGGGCAATTACCTTAAACTCAGATGATAGGTCTCTTTTCAGCCTTTCAGAATGAAAGGGTCAATCCTTGCCATAAGAGGGCAGGAAGCCTTTCGTTTGGAGGTTGAAGGGTCATCGAAGCATCCTTTGCCATAAGACTGTCCCATGCCATAGAAGGGCAGGTAGTCTGAGGCAAGGATCAGAATAAGCCATTTCGTAGGCAGCCAGAAGATACCTCAGCCATTTTCCGTAGGCAACATCCGAGGGTCGAGGTCATAATTGTGTATCGAAGGCAGCATCATTTAGGGTCGCATGACCTTTTAATTATCGAGGCAACAGACTGAGGTATCCTCGTATTCGAGGGACATGGCTTATTCTGCAAAAATACGAGGCAACAGGCAACAAGGCAACAAGGCAGCAGAGAGGGTTACCCCAAAAGGGTGCGTGTGTGCAACAATCACGTGGTTAATTCAATATATTATCTTGTAAATTAGTGATTCTAGGTTAATTACAATCTTGCACTCCCTAAATTACTAACCACGCAGTTTAACAGAAATAATTAACAAATATGGGGAGGGAAATTGTAACCAGCGGATCCCTTAATAGGGTTTGACATAAGTAATAATAAACAAAGAAAAATATCCAGGTTAGGGTTTTAGGGTTACCAAACTCGTAGCTTCGGCGGTCATCAAACCCTGAAAATTGAAAAGGAAGAATAAACAGAAGAGGGTGAGTGCATGGCTAATTCAGTGAGAATTAGAGTTAACCCTAAATTAATAAAAAATGTCAAAGAGAAATTAAATATGAATAAGAACTTAGCTTCGAATTTGATCTGATATGGTTAGCGGGAAGCCTCGGGGTTAACCCTGAAAAGGCACAAAAGAAGAAGATTTTTCAGTGTAGGGAACGATCTTCGTAACCCCTGATTATGACACAAGTTAACCATGGTTAATAAAATAACTAAAGGCCAAATTAATTAATTATTGATTTTTCAACCTAATTAATTAAATCGGTGAACAATAAAATTTTGATTAAATATCTTAACCCTAACGTGTAATAAACATAAGTCAGTTAATTTAATCAACAAAAGATAATATTAATAATTAAATTAAGAAAATATCTTTTTTATTTTTAAGGTCTTGTGAGAAAAAAGAAAATTTATACCAAATTTAATAAAGGAGAAAATATTTTAATAAAAGTTTTGAAAGAATAAATATAAACAAATAAATAAACTAAATTATGTGATTGAAAAAATAATAATAAAAAAATAGAAAATTTCTTAGCTTCAATTCAGTGTGGTTGGCAGAGAAGGACCATGGTGGAGCTTGTATATCCTGAGCCTTCAGATATGATCTTACGCGGATCCAATGGTGGAAACCTGGGGGTGTAACGTGCGCTGCATGTTGAATGGCCACGCTGGATCTGCCCGGTTCATGAATTGTAAAAATAAATGGCAAGCCTGGGGATCGAACCCAGGTTCTTGTTGATGCTCCTAAAGTCCTCTGCCAGCTGCGCCATTCACTATGTTTGATAATAAAACACATTAACATCAATATGTAAGAAACGTATGGACAAAATTCAAACTGAAACGCTCTCGCGCCCAGCTTCGTCATCTTCCTCGTGGATTTTCTGAAACAACAGGCTCTTAGACCACGGTTTTTTGAGCGTAGCCGTAAGCCTCCATTCTCCAAACCTGCAAAAGCTCATCAACAAACACAAAAGAACAACCTAAATCGGACATAATCGAGCCTCTGAACATGAAAACGCAATCGGTTTGGATTAATTCGGCCTACAACTCGAGTTCCCAATTTCGAGCATATAAAACCTAGCAATGGCAGATTACATCTCCTGCGTTGAAACTCAAATCAAAGTGCCCAGAAAGATTGCAAATACGATCATGAACATGATTATGCAGTTAGATTACACTTACAATTCATAAAACATTGAAATCGAAGCTATGCAAAAGAAGAGCAAACCGATTTCGTGTGTGTTGTTATTCTCGGCGCTGCAATGCCTATGAATGATTGGGGAGGTTTCAGAATACTCCCAAGATTACCTTTTTACCTTTAATTTGGTTTGAGAATGCTTGCAACTTCCAAACCGAATTGGACTTCTTCTTGATTTTTTTGAAGCTTTTTAGGGTCTTTTACGGCAGAAAAACCATCCCCTTACTTGTGAATGTTTTTTAGCACTTATAGTACATGCTGCTAGGTCAACAAAACCTGAAAGAATCCAATCTAATCTTGTGTTTTTATGATGAATCTTTGATAGAAAATATCACATGAATTCTTTCCATTTAGGTCCATGGCTCTTTTCCAATCTTCCTTCCACGTTTTGTCTTATGCCCCTTACTGATTTTTTTTGATTTAAAATTTAACCAATCAAATATATATTACCTTCCTTTATTAATTCAAGATTTATTTGATTTAATTTATATTTAAGTTAATAAAATACAAATAAAGTGAACTAAAATCAAGAAAGAGAAAAATATATTTGGGTCATGGGCTTTCTTGGAGGTAAGATTGGGCTTTTTTCTTTTTGTACCTATTAATAAGAGCAAACAAACAATACAAAAGATAAAAATATTAGTATAATGAATTAAAAATGGTTTAATAGTTTTAATTTAAAATTCCATTTAAATTAAAATTGAATTAAATATTAAAACCCATAAACCATGATACACTAGAATAAAAACGCGTAAAATGAACATATGTATGAACAAATGCACAATTACGCAAATAATATGCAAAGCATAAACTTTGTAGAAATAAAATCAGGAGGGCAAATTTTGGGGTATGACAAACCCTAATTTTGACTTTTGTTGACTTTTTGATTCTTGATGAATTTTCTTGATTTCTCTTGGTCAAATGTCTTCAATATTCATATGATGATGATTTGAATCCTTAAAAGCTCATGGTTGACCATTTTTCTCAAAAGTCAAAGGTTGACCCACACAATTGACTTTTCCAAATGAACTGCAGTTTTGTGGGTTCTATATGAATCAAGGTCTCCTCTTCAAATTAATAATGTGAGTGGATTACAATTTTGATTTGGATGCCCTTGAATCATGGTTTGAGTCTTGGAGCCATGTCCTGATTAAAAGTCAACCCTCTAGTGGAATTAGGTCAAAAACCCTAATTTGGGGCTTCAGGTGATCTTGAGGGTTGTTGATCTTAAATTGGGCCATCTTTGGACTTGGATATTCATGAGAAAACCCTTTGATTCATAAGAGAAGGTTGAATTTCCTTGTGGGCCTCAAAACCCTAATTTGCTCAGTCTCCTCTTTGATCAGTCTCTTGTCTTGGGACACAAATAACAAGCAACAATTTTTGTATTTTTGGTTAGCAAATGATATGTGCATGATGATAATGATAATGATAATGATGATGATCCTAATATTTGGAATATGGTGGAATCTCAGTGGTCGAAAATTGGGGTGCAACAATGGGGAGAATAGCTTTGTAAGGCTATTTTTAAGATTCTTCACGTTGAAGATTTTCTCTAGGTCAAAGTAAGGCATAAGTTGAAACGACTTCAAAGTCGAAGGAATAAAATACTTAGGATATTTCAAAGATACTTTTCGACAAAATCACGTTGTTTCGCACTTCAGAACTTCGAGCGGAAATGTTTTGAATTTCAAAGTGATTCATTTTAGTCAGAAGGACACGTGGAAGCATCAGGGAATCGAAACACATGCAAAAGGGCAACGTGGCATTTCATTAGAGTAAGACCGTTAGGGTCAAATTAGTATAAATCGGGATCTTAATGTTAGGATTTGGGGTATTCATTTTGTACAAATTGTCATACCCCAAATTTGTCCTACCCTTTAACCTCTAACTGGCTTAGGCTTTTACATTCATGTACATACATCACTTAGGTCATAACTCACACTCATGCATTCATATCATTGGTGCTATTCAGAGGCTAGCAAGAAAAGCTTTGTTGCAAAGAATTTTGATTAGAGAGTAAGGAGACTGAGGTGTAATCATGTGGTTCTATGTTCAAGGAAGCCCTCCTGGATTGGGGTTTCTCTCTGTCTCAAGTCAAGGCATTGGTTGAAGGATACTAGCTTGCAAATCATCTGGTCCCCCAAATCGGGGTTTTCTTTGACCAAAGTCAACCAGTTGACTTTCTGGCCAATATTTGAGCAGGAATGGTTTCTATGTATGAAAAGCTTCTCATGCTGATTATGTGGATGTGTTTGTTTGACTGGATTTGACTGGGAGAGATTTAATCGGGAATTTCATCAATAGTCGGAAAAATCAGAACAGTTGACTTTTGGGTCAAAATCAGGAGAATTATTCAAATATTGACTTTTGGTGGAAAATTAATCAAGAAAAGTCGAAGAATGGATAAAATCGGGAGTTTGACAAAAAGTTGCCAAAATAGCAAAAAGACAAGTTTCCAACACTTAGAAAATTTTTTGGAACTTTAAATCTTGATGAGCAGTCCACTTCAGCACTAGATTACACGTGGCAAATGGCATTTTTTGAAGAAAATTCCAACATCAAAGTTGTTCCTCTCATGGAGAAGAACAACTTTGTAGTTGGACACTTTTTCATTTGAAGCTTGTATGAAGAGGTAAAGTGGTGTGAAGTTTCTGAAAACTCATTCAAACCAAGTCATAATCCAGGTCACAAGTCAGGTCATGACCTGGCATTTTAACAAACAAATGGCATGCCAAATCTCAAGCCAATTTTAGAGCTCTACAGAAGTGCCATGAGTTCAAACTTGGTATGCATCTCTTCCTTGCCATCTCCTCTATCCATTGAAACAAGAATTGAGTGAATTGGATGAATATTGAATAAATGGCAAGCCCCCAAAAGTCATGTCCTCACACTGGCCAGAAGGCAGCATAAGGCTGGCATTAAAATTCCGGACACGCATGCATATCATCAAGCACATGGTGGGCTAGATTCAGATTCGATTTTCTTCCTCCACAAGTCTCCACATTGAACAAGCATGATCTCAAAGCACTCTTTGCTGTGTCCCCTATCCATTGAATCTAATCTCATCAATTTTGAGCATGTGTGGAGCTAGTAAGGGGCGTCCAAAGTCATGCACTCGAAGAGTATGTATTGGAGCTAGCAACTGGGCAGAAACCGAGTCACGTGCATGCAGCCATCATACATTTGTGTACCACCACATTTCAAGCATCATTGTCATCTGTCCAAGCATTATTTCAAGGGAGCTTCAACATATTAATTCATCACTTCCATCACCTCTTTACAAGGAGCTTGAATTTGAGTCAAATGGAGGTCTAGAATGATAGTTATGTGTGTGTAAAGTCGTGATCATGAGCTGTCTATCCCTGGCATAAAATGCTTTCCATGCAATGCTATATTGCCACATCAAGCCATGCAGCAGTGCTGATTCCAAAAAGCTCACAAAGAACCACACTACAAATAGCCCAAACTTGTGTATTAAGTGTTACCTCAAGTCCCACATCAAAGAAAATGAGAAAGTTGTTTCCAATCACACTCCTAGGCTCCACACTCAAGAAATCATCATCATTCCTCAATCATTGGTTATATATAAGTGAGGCTACAACATCACTATTGAAGAGGACACGCTCATTCTGAAAATTCCCTCACTCCATACTCTCTTCTCTCTCTCTCTCTCTCTCTCTCTCTCTCTCTCTCTCTCTCTCTCATTTTGCACTCAACCTCTCTCCACACTCCCTCTACCCTTCAGTTCACTCTCTCCTCCTCCATCTGAGTTTGTTACGAACTGTAACAAACTCCGGCCACCGCAACCGTCATCTTCATAGCTTCAGCCACCACCGTAACTCATTACCACCACGCAACCTCCAACAAACATTTAACAAACTCAGTGGATCTTCATCGCAGCATTCTCACCACTTCACCTTTTCTGAAACGAGTCCAATGCCTCTATCACTGCAAGGATGCTCTAAGTTCAGCTGAAGTCAAGAATCTGGAGCTTAACATCACCATCTCCATCTTGTTCGTGTGGTAGCAAGGTTGAAAATTATCTTCCTTCTATCAACTCAAGAACTCCTTCTTCTTTGAAGTTCAAGATTCGCACAAGTAAGATCTTGAACCTCCTTATCATTCTAGCAACATGAACTAAGCATGAATATGTGATGCATTTAATGGATTCAGTGTATGTTTCTGATTTGCTTAGAAATACATGATTACTGCTTATGTTTGTGGTGCTCTGGTAGTATTAACGATGTGCCTGCTAATAATGAGATGAGTGACGATGTTAACACGCGTTTGTGGTGAAGTACATTAAGTTAGGATTTAGCTATTGTGTTCGGTAGGGATGATAGAGAGAGGTTCAGGAAAATCTAGTTGCAGATCTGGACTCTACGTAAAAAACCGAGCGGAACGGTGTCGGTCTCTTAAAATTCTGGAAAAAAGGCGCGTAGCGCCGCCTCGAGGCCGTCGGAGAGGGTGACCGGAGCGAGTCCGGCCCCGACGTTTTGTTTTGAGGATCACGTTTCAGACGGTGACGTGGCTCTCATGTACTGGTGTTTTCCTTTTTGTTATTATCATGCTTTATCCTATTGCAATGATTGGAGACATGGCGTGGTGAACTATGACTGGCTCGTGAGTAATTTTGTCTTTACACGACTTAAATGATTTGCACCAATTGATATCATGTTGTTTTGGTGAAATTTTATAAAAAAATAATGGCATGCTGGTAATAAAACAAATGAGATGATAATTGAAATGGTTGGTTTGATGACTGTTTGGGCCGCATACGCGTCTGGGCCTGGAGACTTTTCCAAATCACACCCCTGGCTTGCTAGTGCACCACAACGCATAAGATCTGGGCCTGTACACTTCACGCTATCCCCACCCCCTGTTCGAGCCCAATTTTCTGCTTCAACTATTTTTTTTAGTTCATATGAAAAGTACTGATACACCCCCTTTGCTGTTAGTAGAAAACAAATAATAAAGTGATTTTCCTTCTATTTTCCTTTTCAATTAATTGAATTTTTCTTAAACAAAAATGACAAAAATACTTTTTCATCCAATTAGATTTTTAGAAATTTTGTTTCCTTTTAATTGAATTTTTTAGTTAGTGTTTTCTTTGATTTTTAATTGATTGATGAACTATAAAATGAATAGTTTTTTTGTTAATTCAAATTAGTTTTAATCATGAATAAAAATGAAGTTGCTTGTGAATATATTTTCATAAATAGTTTAGCTTTAATTCTTTTCTTTTTGTGAAATTTTCAATATATTGTGAAATGCTTAGATAAACTTTTCTTCCTTTCTATTAGAATTAGAATAACAATTAGGCTTAGAAATTAGGCTAGTCTCTCCCTTTTCATTCTTTTTCTTTTACAACACTAAAACATCTAAAAATATTCAAATAAACTCCCATTAAAAAACACCAAGAAAATACTTAAAAAATATTAATAAAAAGTGAAAATCATTAAAAAGGGAATGGAAGCTTGGATCTCCCTTGCTTTAGGGAATCATTCGAGTGCCTGGATTTCCCTTGCTTTAGGGTTCCATTCGGGCGTAAGTTCCCAGATTCTAAAAGACACAAACCAAAGAGTAACTCGAGTTTCCCTTGCTTTAGGGATTTCCTCGAAACACTCAAACTCTCTCTCTTTCTCTCCTTTCTTAAGGGCATTGTTATCTCCGCTCTATTGCATCCTAGGCTGTCCCCTTATGCAAGAGCGCGAGCGTTAACTCCGCCCAACTAAAAAACACAAAAACAAACAAAACTATGGAGCCGAACTACGGCGCTCTGATTCCTGAAAAGGATACGTAGGCATCAAGTCGCGGGGCTTGAACGAGCACACTTGTAAATATTCCTTCTTTTCCCCGTATTTCTTTTTGCATGCATTCGCATTTAGGTTTAGACATAGATACACCCTTTAGATAGAAACAAACATAGGTGGATATCATCGAGTACGATGGGCGCGAAGGGTGCTAGCACCTTCCCCTTGCGTAACCGACTCCCGTACCTATATTCTCTGGTCGCAAGACCCTGTTCCTTCCTTTGTTAGGTTTTCTGATATTCCTTTCCCTTATGGGATAAATATATTGGTGGCGACTCTGTTCATTTTTCGCGAGTGTGCGACAGTTGGCGACTCTGCTGGGGATAACCTAAGCAAGTCGATCCTAGCCTTTGTTTGTTGTTTGTTTCATTGGGTGTTTATTTGTTTTTATGTTTATGTCTTGTATATATGTTTGCATGTTTATTTTCTACTTGCATATCATGTTTATTTCTGCTTTCATATCATGCATCTGGACTATATTATGGGTCCCCGTGGGGACCACATATTTTTCTGCTTTGTTTTGCAGGTGGGGGGTTTTGTGAGGTAAAAGGCCCACTACCCAGGCCAGTGACACATAGGATTAGCGTGGATGCTCATGTTGACTCCCGTGGCTCTTGCTACGATCGAGCTTGACATGGGGTACCACAACTGGGCGAGGTTCTTTCATGGAACACTGTGTCTGGCACGCTTGCTGCCTCAAATACTTTGTACCCCATGGGAACTGTAGACCCTAGTGACCATTAGGGACCACCTGTCCGTGTCTAGAATTCATACCCGTGAGTTTGGGGTGGGACAGGATACTAGCCTTCATCATACCCTGATTTCCATTTTGCAATCTGAAGCCGGAATTTTGAACCTGCTACACTCAGTGTTACCCAGATATCCAGAGCTGCGAGGGACATTCAGTCTCTCACCGCATCACACACATGACACATCATGTTATTGCATCCACCTCACTTCATTCGTGGAGAATCCTAAAGTCTATTTCCAAAAAATAGTGACAAAATGTACACTTTTTGCAAAAAAAAAAGAGAAGAAAAGAAAAGAAACGAAAAGAAATAATGAAAAGACTTTAGGATTCTCCCGATGAAATGCATTCCACCATATCATTTAACATGCATGTTTATTTATTTTCAGGAATTTTTGGCTTTGTCCCCGACCAACACATGGCCCCACCAATGAAGACTGGTAGACGCAATCCCTCTTATTCTTTCCTGGATCCGAATCTGGATTCCCTTGGGTGTTTAGCAAAGAAGATTACGCCAGATGAGTCAACCAATTTCCGAGAAAAATATGGGTACATTTTGAGTCTTCTCAAGATGTCGTTCACTAAGTACGAGCAAGAGGGAGTTCATACTTTGCTTCAGTTCTATAATCCTTCCCTTCGCTGCTTCACGTTCACCGACTACCTCTTGGTTCCGACATTAGAAGAGTATTCCTTATTTCTTGGCGTTCCTATAAAGAAGGAAGTACCATACTATGGCACCATGAAGGCCCCTGATTCCATTGAAATTGCTAAGGCTCTTTATTTGAGCAAGTCGGTCGTGGAAGCAAATCTCACTAAGAAGGGAGGAGGTCTTGGTTTTTGCATGGAGTTTCTGGTCAAAAGGGGTTGTGATGCTGCTGAAGCAAAAGAATGGGACACATTTAGGGCTATCTTGGCTCTAAGTATATATGGCATCGTGATGTTCTCAAACGTTCCTAACTTTGTTGACATGAATGCAATTCATATATTCATCTTGCAGAATCCGGTTCCTACACTTTTGGGGGATGTTTATCACTCCATTCATCACAAGAGTAGTCAGAAGGGAGGTCGGGGTAGATTCTGTGCTCCGTTGTTATACCGATGGTTTAGGTCACATCTGCCTGAGCGTGGCGCTTTCGTTGATAATAGGCACACATCTAAGTGGGCTGAGAGGATTATGGGGCTAAGGGCTAAAGATATTGTCTGGTATAATAAAGCTTTAGAAGACATGGAAGTTGTTATGAGTTGCGGAAAGTTCAAGAAAGTACCTCTTATGGGCCTTAGAGGTGGAATCAACTATAATCCCGTCCTGGCTAGGAGAACGTTTGGATACGCTTTTGTAAGTCCTCCTGAACAAACAGAGATTGCTGAGAATATTTTCTATCATTCAGCCACTGACAGTGGGCAAATGGCAGAAGCCACCCAAGCTTGGAAGAGTATTTGTTTGAGAGATAAGAAACATTTTGGTCAGAGAGACTGTGCTACTTATGAGGATTATACTAATTGGGTCAAATCTATTGCTGATACTCAAGGGATGCCTTTATCCCCTCAAGACCCTTTGTACCCCCCTGCTGGTAAACAACCCAACATTGTTTCCATGCCCCGTTACAACCAAACTGTGGAAGAGAATCAAAAATTGACTGAACAAGTGGAAGCGATGCATGTTGAGATGAACACTGCTAGACAAGAGAAGCTTTCTGCTCTTCATAAGTTGAAATTAAGGGAAATAGAGCTTGAAGAATTATATGCTAGAGGGAGCACTTCTCATAAGAGGCCAAGAATGACTGTGAGTTCTAAATCTACTGAAACCCAAGAGAAGAAAATAAAAGAACATTATGAGGCTCAGTTGGCAGAGTTGACTAAAAAGCTCCGGATTCAGACTGAAAATGCCAATTCAGAGAAATCTCGCCGCAAGAAAGCAGACAAACTCTTGTTGGATCGCCAGAGTACCATAGAGAAGTGTTATGAAGAGATCCGAAAGCTGAAGGGCCAGATAAGAGAAAAAGACCAGAGTAATGCCCAAGTTCAAGAGGAAGCTAGGTATTGGGAGGTGAAGAATCGCCACATGGAAACAATGCATTTCAGAAAAGACCTGCTGATTCAAGAGATCATTAAGAGGCCTACCCGTGTTGAGACCAATAAGCTCTTTGAAGAAATGAAGACTTGGAGTGATAAGAACATCGGAGAGAGCCCCCTCCGTCATGTGAATATGGAGGACCCTGCTTAATGCTGATATTGTTGTAGAATCACCACCAGACCTGTTGGATGGGATTCCTGATTTTATTTTTGTATTTGTTGGCTCATGGGAGCAGAATATTTTGTACTTCAAGAACGTGGTTGCAGAATTAATCGATTATGTTTGCTTATCCTGGTTGTGCTTATCTTGGTTATGCTTCACTATCTTCTCCGTTATCTTGTGTTGTTGGTTTGAGACAAAGCTAAAAAGTCTTGAAAATAATAAAACATGCACACATGCACCCATGCACTCATATCATATTGCATTTACAGGTTTTTATCAGATTCTAATTGGGGTCCCTTCCAACAACAGATTTCTTTTCCGACGACGAAGCTGATTTTCTTACATCCCTACCGCACCAGAAACAACGAGAAGAGAATCATGGACCAATTTGAACAGAATCAAGCTGCCCTCCGTAGGGATATGGATGTTATGGGGGAAAGAATGACCCAACTTATGGAGACTCTCCATGTCGTTGTCCAAGGACAGGAAGAGCTCAGAAAGAGCGTTGCTGGGTTGATCAAAGATACTCCTACCAATTCTGTTGATGGAGGGGTGAAAACTAAGGAGACTCCTATCAATGAGACACTTAAAGTATTGGATGACCACCATGAGGTTATTGATCTTGAACATGATCTTACTGCTGAGTTGACTGAGACTGCTAAGATGTATCAAGCTCTTGAAGAACGCCTTAAGGCCGTCGAGGTTGCTAAAACTTCGAGTTTCGACACTGCTGCTATGTGCTTGGTACCTGGGATTGTTATTCCCCCGAAGTTCAAGGTGCCAGATTTTGATAAGTACAAGGGAGTTACCTGCCCAGAGACTCACATTCGTTCCTACTGCCGTAAGATGGCCGCTCACGCTGAGAATGAACCTCTGCTTATGCATTTCTTCCAGGATAGCCTCACTGGAGCCCCGTTAGAATGGTATATGAAGCTCGAGAGGTTTAATGTTAGTACTTGGGGAGAACTTGTTGATGCCTTCTTGAAACAATACCACTACAATACTGCTATGGCTCCTAGCCGTGCACAGCTGCAAAATATGTCACAGAAATCTGAAGAGTCTTTTAAGGAATACGCCCAGAGGTGGCGTGAACTTGCTGCTCGAGTCCAACCTCCTTTATTGGACCGAGAGTTGATTGATCTGTTTATGGGAACTCTGAAAGGGTCGTATCTTCCGCACATGGTTAGTAATACTTCTCCTTCCTTTTCGGATGTGGTCATCATTGGTGAGAGGGTTGAGAACTGTGTCAAAGCTGGTACCATTCAAGGTGTTACTAGTCCTAGCACCTCAAGTGGTAATGGTAAGAAGTCGTATTCTGGGTTTGTGAAGAAGAAGGAAGGTGAGACTAGCACCGCTTCTGTTGACCAAGGCCGGGCTCCTGCATATTCTGCTGTTCCACCTCCTTATTATCCGATGCCTTATGCTGTTCCTGGTCCATATGTCCCTCAAGCATATGCTGCTGCTCTTCCACAACCATGGATGGCACCCCAACAGCCTTTCGTACCACAACAACAAGCTGCTGCTCCCCAGAATCGTCAACAGAACCCTAGGCCTCAAGGTCAAAGGGGCCCACAAAGAACAAGATTCCAAGATAGGCGTATTGATCCGGTTCCGATGTCATATGCCCAACTTCTCCCTTAGTTGCTTGCTGGTCAATTGGTACAACTCCGTGAACTTGGACCTCCACCTAGCCCTCTCCCTCCTGGTTACGATGTTAATGCTCGTTGTGAATTTCATTCAGGGGCCCCAGGCCATACTATTGAGAAGTGTAGAGCATTCAAGTTAAAGGTTCAGGATCTTCTTGATGACAAGCTTATCTTATTCACTCCCACTGGTCCCAACGGGAAGAATAACCCTATGCCTCCTCATGCTGGTGCGACCAATGCTATTGAGTTATGTGATGATCAGATCCTGGTGAATGATGTTAGTGAGGTTAAGATGCCGCTAGCAACTATCAGAGAACATCTTTTGCAACAAAAGGTTTTGTGTGAGCTACATGACTACTGTTTGCAATGTTCTTCTAATCCTGAGGAGTGCGCTAGGTTGAAAGAAGAAATCCAGAAACTAATGGACGAAGGTGTTCTTAGAGTGGAAAGGGTCGTTCCTATTGAAGATGTGGCCATCCTAGAAATCCCTTACCATCCTGCTGAGGCGTCAAAAACTCAGAGCACGCCTTTGGCCATTCAAGCACCAAGGACCCCGCTGGTTATTCATGCACCGAGTGCTCCATTGACCATTCAAGCTACGAGAACTCCGATGGTTATTTAGGTTCCAAATGCTCCTTCAACTCCTTCAACCTCATCTCTCGTTCTCTCTCCTGTGAATGATTCTAAGGCTGTTCCTTGGAGTTATAATGCTATGTATATTCGAGGGAAGAAGTATGACTGTCCTCCAGTGGGTAATTCGAGCATCACAAATATTGCTGGCACTGGTGGCATTACCCGTAGTGGTCGGATCTTTGCTGCCCCTCCTCCGCTTCCTAAAGAGACCAATAAGGACGCTAATGCACAAGCAAAGGGAAAGCAAGTTGCTGTCGACCCTCCTGTAACACGTAATGCACAAGATGCCGAGCAACTCTTGAGGATCATTAAGAAAAGTGATTACAAAGTGATTGATCAACTTGATCAGACTCAAGCTAAGATTTCTATCTTGTCCCTTTTGGTGCACTCGGAAGCTACGTGATGCTCTAATGAAAGTTGTGGCTTCCGCTCATGTGACTCAAGACATTACCGTGCCTCAGTTTGAAGGGGTTGTGACCAACATTGCTGCTGGTAACTGTTTGGGTTTTTGTGATGAGGAACTTCCACCTGAGGGTAGAGCACACAACAAAGCGTTGCATATCTCCGTCAAGTGTCTGGATGCTGTGTTGTCTCGAGTTCTGATTGATACAGGTTCTTCTCTTAATGTGATGCCCAAGACCACTTTGTTTAAGCTGAGTATGGATGGGATTATGATGAGACCATGCACTATGAGTGTCAGAGCGTTTGATGGTTCTAAAAGGTCCGTAGAAGGGGAAATTGATCTGCCTGTCTTGATTGGCCCTCACATGTTCTATATTGCCTTCTATGTTATGGATATACGTCCTTCATACACTTGCCTCTTGGGTCGTCCTTGGATCCATGCTGCTGGGGCTGTGACATCTACCCTCCATCAGTGTTTGAAATTTGTTGTGAATGACAAGATTGTTGTGATCACTGGTGAAGAGGATTTGATAGTCAATAATCTGGCATCATACCGTTATGTTGAAGTGGAGGGAGAGATACAAGAGACACCTTTTCAAGCCTTAGAGATTGTGTCGGTTGATAAACTCCCCGTGATTGAGAATAAGAAGGAACTCGGAGCACCCCTCTCGTCTTTAAATGATGCTAAGGCCTTCTTAGAAGCTGGTACTCCCCACAGTGCATGGGGCAAGCTGATTGATGTCCATGAGAAGCGAGATAAGTATGGCCTTGGGTATCAACCATCTTCTTCTACTCAGCTCAGTATAATTCCTGGAAAGAAGGTGATTCCCCCCATTTCTCAAGTGTTCGTCAGTGCAAGCACCAGTTCTGGAAGTCAGGTTCTCGCCGTGGATGATGATGATGAAGAAGATCTCTCCAGATTCATTTGCCATGCTGCGCCTGGACAGGAACTCAACAATTGGACTATCTTGGACATCCCCAGAGTCACTTTTATGGAGATGTAATTTTCTTGTTTCGATAAGTCATATGCTTCGCCCTAAGCATTTTGACCACTTGTATAAAGAAGGGCCCCCATGTTGTTTAATATTGAATGAAAATCATATCTTCGCATGCAATTACTGGTCCATTTCTTTCATTTTTGTTTTTACTTTAAAAAATTTTTCAAAAATGGCAAAGCTTTTCTTTTTTCCTTTTTATGTGTTGCATTCTAAGGCATAAATCATCCATCGTGCAGATCCGGCTCGAATTCCATAAAAAATGATAATGTTACAGTTCCACGTCTTAATATCCTTGAGAATCCAATTGACCAAGCTGATGAGGATGGTGGGGAAGATTGTGAAGTCCCTGAGGAATTGGCAAGACTTTTGAGACAAGAGGAGAAATCCATTCAGCCGCATCAAGAAGCCATAGAAATCATCAACCTCGGTACAGAAGAAGCAAAGAGAGAGGTCAAGATAGGTGCCGCTTTGCAAAGTGATGTAAAGAGAAGGTTGATTGAGCTGCTTCGAGAGTATGTTGATATCTTCGCCTGGTCATATGAAGACATGCCTGGTCTAGACACGGATATAGTTATGCATAGGCTACCGCTCAAACCAGAATTTCCGCCTGTAAAGCAAAAACCACGAAGAACTCGACCCGATATGGCTTTGAAAATCAAGGAAGAAGTTGAAAAACAGTTGAAGGCTGGTTTCTTATCTGTGTGTGAGTATCCTCCTTGGATTGCAAACATAGTACCTGTTCCTAAGAAGGACGGAAAGGTACGCATGTGTGTTGACTACCGAGATTTGAATAGGGCAAGTCCGAAGGATAATTTCCCTCTGCCTCATATTGATGTGCTAGTCGACAACACTGCTCAGTATTCGGTGTTCTCCTTCATGGATGGTTTTTCTGGCTATAATCAAATAAAGATGGCTCCTGAAGATATGACCAAGACTACTTTTACCACTCCGTGGGGTACGTATTGTTATAAGGTGATGCCTTTTGGTCTTAAGAATGCCGGTGCAACATATCAACGAGCAATGGTGACTCTCTTCCATGACATGATCCATAAAGAGATTGAGGTGTACGTCGATGATATGATTGCAAAATCCCAAACTGAGGAGGAACATTTGGTATATCTTGAGAAATTGTTTGCTCGTTTGCGAAAATTCAAGTTGAGGCTTAATCCAAACAAGTGCACTTTTGGAGTGCGATCGGGAAAGCTACTTGGATTCATTGTGAGTCAACGAGGGATTGAGGTCGACCCTGATAAAGTAAGAGCAATACAGAATATGCCAACACCGAAGAATGAAAAAGAAGTTCGAGGGTTCCTTGGGAGATTGAATTATATAGCCAGGTTCATTTCTCATCTCACTGACACTTGTGAACCCATCTTTAAGTTGTTGCGCAAGAATCAAGATATCCGTTGGGATGATCATTATCAAGAAGCCTTCGAAAAGATCAAACAGTATCTCCAAGAGCCACCAATCCTCATGCCTCCGGTCCCTGGAAGACCGCTTCTTATGTACTTAACTGTGCTTGAAGGATCTATGGGGTGTGTGCTGGGCCAGCATGACGAATCTGGTCGAAAAGAGTGCGCCATTTATTACCTGAGCAAAAAGTTTACCGATTGTGAATCCCGTTACTCACTACTCGAGAAAACTTGCTGTGCTTTGGTATGGGCTGCTCGCCGACTGAGGCAGTATATGTTGACTCACACCACTCTATTGATCTCAAAAATGGACCCGATAGAGTACATCTTTGAAAAACCGGCCCTTACAGGAAGACTAGCCCGATGGCAAATGCTTTTATCAGAATACGACATCCAGTATGTCACACAGAAGGCCATCAAAGGAAGTGTCCTTGCAGATCATCTTGCTCATCAGCCATTAGAAGAGTATCAGTCAATGAAGTTTGACTTTCCTGATGAAGATATCATGAAACTGGATGATAATGAAGGACCTGAACCAGGAGAGCGATGGACTCTCACGTTCGATGGTGCATCAAATGCTATGGGCCATGGTATTGGGGCAGTTTTGACTTCTCCTCGTCAAACTCACATCCCTTTCACAGCTAGAATATGCTTTGATTGCACAAACAATGTCGCAGAGTACGAAGCCTACATAATGGGCCTCGAAGCAGCCATTGATATGAGGATCAAGATCCTTGAGGTTTATGGGGATTTTGCCTTGGTCATACATCAAGTAAGGGGTGATTGGGAAACACGACACCCCAATTTAGTTCCTTATAGGGACTATATCTTGGAGTTGTTGCCCGCGTTCGAGGAAATCACTTTTGATCACATCCCACGAGAGGAGAATCAATTGGCAGACGCTCTGGCTACTTTGGCAGCTATGTTAAGAGTTAGCTCCCCTAAAGAAGTGCCAGACATAAGGATCCTCCGTTACAAAGAACCTGCACATGTATTTCCTGCTCATTGTCTTACTGCTGAAGGGGTGTATGACGAAAAGCCATGGTATTATGACATCAAAAGGTATGTCGAGAAGCAAGAGTATCCCGAAGAGGCTACAATTGGTGATAAGCGAACGCTTCGAAGGTTAGCATCCAGATTCTTCTTGTCAGGAGACGTCCTGTACAAAAGAAACTATGATTCAGTTTTGCTCAGATGCGTGGATAGACACGAAGCAGAATTGATCATGCGGGAAATTCATGAAGGATCTTTTGGAACCCATTCCAGTGGACACTCTATGGCAAAAAAGATCTTGCGAGCAGGATATTATTGGATGACGATTGAAAGTGATTGTTATGTGTATGTGAAGAAATGTCACAAATGCCAAGTGTATGCTGACAGAATTCATGTTCCTCCAACTCCTTTGAATGTCCTGACGTCGCCTTGGCCCTTTGCTATGTGGGGCATAGACATGATTGGACGGATAGAGCCACAAGCTTCAAATGGACATAGATTTATTCTTGATGCTATCGACTACTTCACCAAATGGGTTGAAGCTGCTTCTTACAAGAACGTAACCAAGCAAGTCGTTACTCGCTTCATCAAGAGAGAAATCATATGTCGATATGGGGTTCCGAATAAGATCATCACTGATAACGGGTCCAATCTTAATAACAAGATGATGACGGAGTTGTGTGAAGAGTTCAAGATTGAACATCACAATTCATCACCCTATCGGCCAAAGATGAACGGCGCAGTCAAAGCTGCTAACAAGAACATAAAGAAGATCGTCCAAAAAATGGTTAGAACGTACAAAGACTGGCATGAGATGTTACCATTTGCTTTGCATGGCTACAGAACTTCAGTTCGCACTTCAACTGGGGCAACTCCCTTCTCTCTTGTCTACGGTATGGAGGCCGTATTACCTGTCGAAGTGGAAATTCCTTCGTTGAGAGTCTTGATGGATGCCAAACTCGATGAAACAGAATGGGTTCAAACGAGGCTTGACCATCTCAATCTAATTGAGGAGAAACGCTTATCCGCTATCTGCCATGGCTAGTTGTACCAAAAGAGGATCAAGAAAGCGTATGACAAGAAAATTCGGCCTCGAGAGTTCCACACAGGTGACCTAGTCGTAAGGAAGATCTTGCCAATTCACACCGACCCAAGGGGCAAATGGACTCCCAATTATGAGGGACCATACATTGTGAAGAAAGCATTCTCAGGTGGTGCTTTAATTTTGACAAAGATGGATGGGGAAGACGTTCCGCTTCCAGTCAATTCAGACTCAGTCAAAAAGTACTACGCATAAAAGACCCGCTAGGTCGACGTATCTAGGCAAAAATAAGGGCATCCCGGCAAACCAAAAGGGTTTGGGCAAAAATCAGGGATAAAACAAAAGAGAACAACCCGCTAAGTCGAAAACCCGAAAGGGCGACTTAGGCAAAAAGGGGTATCCCGCTGGATTGAAAACTCGAAAGGGCGATCCAGGCAAAAGTTAGGGATCAAAAGCGAGAGGCTGCAGTCTGAATACCCTTCACAAAAACCACTATACACCCTTGGCAAAGCGGACAGATCAATCCAACCATTACGCTTCTGAAGCAAAGCATTGAGAGGATCAAGGATATGGGAACTGTAGCAATACTAGTTTTTATGGAAATTCGAGCATTTCTCCTTGCCATTTTGCCTATTTGTGATTTTATTTTCTTTTTCGCAACTACCTCATTTAGGAGTTGCTTCCTTGTACAGAAGCCTATTCATAGGCACTCCATCAATAAAATGATCTTCTGACAAAAGCTTTCATTTTTTCTTTTCATTTTTCGCATGCGAGGTGATTTAATTCGTTATTAAACAGTGCATTGAAAACATGGGGGAATAATAATCACAAATCAAAGCGAAACATGATGTCACACAAACATAAAAGTGCTCTAAGGGGCACCATTTGCATGCAAATGTTGTTTTCTGTGCAGGTTGCAGGTTCTAGCCGTCATCTTGGCTTATGACATGTCACAAAGGTCGTCATCATCCCGCTTGAAAGTTCAAGAGTATAATTCATCAATAATGGTAAGCATGGGGCACTCGAAGAGGTCCATATCCCTCTTCCATATGGCAGACGAAGAATGGTCTCTCAAAACTCATGATTCCCCAAGCAGTATAGGATGTAAGGAAAGTCGAGCAAAGTCATTTCCTCCCCAACGGAGTTATGTTCTAATCCTCCACACAGTTGCCAATAATCTTTGGTTCTATGAGGTTTCCAACGCCCACCCACAATGGCGTCTCAAGATCACAGGAAACGGACCCCAATGATCCTACTCATCTGTTCCACCAGGGCCTTTATTTGGCACTCTTTGCATATAGAATCCATTGCATACAGCATTGCATCCTCAAAAGCGTGGCATATCCATTACATTGGATCATTACTCCATTAAACTCAAACATGCATACAGAGCGTAAGCCGGATAATAGGAGTCAATGGTGGATCAGGACAATGACACATCCTCCCAAAGTTGTTACCCTTACAAACTTCACCTGATATCTACTATCATATCATAAACACTGTTAAGCTGCGGTGCCGATACGAGGTGTCCTCAATCCCCGACAAATGTCGGACACAATGTCTTTCTGTTTCCCTCCTCCTATCGTCGAGTCGATGTTGAGTCGTAGATCGCACGAGATCTATATCTTTCTGTTTTGAGGGTCGTACGAGATCTCCTCCCGATGTTGAGTCGTAGATCGCACGAGATCTATATCTTTCTGTTTTGAAGGTCGTACGAGATCTTCTCCTAATGTTGAGTCGATGTTGAGTCGTAGATCACAAGAGGTCTATTTCCTTTCTGTCCTGAAGATCGTACGAGATCCTCTCCTGATGTCGAGTCGATGTTGAGTCGTAGATCGCACGAGATCTTTTCCCTTCCACTCCTGAAGATCGTACGAGATCCTCTTCTGTTGTCGAGTCGATGTTGAGTCATAGATCGCACGAGATCTTTTTCCTTTCTGTCCTGGAGATCGTACGAGATCCTCTCCTGTTGTCGAGTCGATGTTGAGTCATAGATCGCACGAGATCTTTTCCTTTCTGTCCTGAAGATCGAACGAGATCCTCTCCTGTAGTCGAGTGGATATTGAGTCGTAGATCGCACGAGATCTATTCCCCTCCAGTCATTGTTTCATATAACACATCTTTTGAGAACCTTGTATTGGCACCCCAGGCTACGTTACAAGCTATCACCATTCGACAACTACTCACTGTAACTTCTCCACTAGAAAAAGAAAAAACAATTCTCTTTCCCCAGCAGATATCAAAACAAAAATAAGGATAACATTTACACCATCTTCTCTTCAGGACAAATTTCTGGTTTTGGTATTTAATAGTCTTCCACCTCAAATGTTCGAAAGGCTAACGCCAATCTCACCTTCAGGTTCAAGACGATTAAATAGGGGCAGCTGTCATACCCCAAATTTGTCCTACCCTTTAACCTCTAACTGGCTTAGGCTTTTACATTCATGTACATACATCACTTAGGTCATAACTCACACTCATGCATTCATATCATTGGTGCTATTCAGAGGCTAGCAAGAAAAGCTTTGTTGCAAAGAATTTTGATTAGAGAGTAAGGAGACTGAGGTGTAATCATGTGGTTCTATGTTCAAGGAAGCCCTCCTGGATTGGGGTTTCTCTCTGTCTCAAGTCAAGGCATTGGTTGAAGGATACTAGCTTGCAAATCATCTGGTCCCCCAAATCGGGGTTTTCTTTGACCAAAGTCAACCAGTTGACTTTCTGGCCAACATTTGAGCAGGAATGGTTTCTATGTATGAAAAGCTTCTCATGCTGATTATGTGGATGTGTTTGTTTGACTGGATTTGACTGGGAGAGATTTAATCGGGAATTTCATCAATAGTCGAAAAAATCAGAACAGTTGACTTTTGGGTCAAAATCAGGAGAATTATTCAAATATTGACTTTTGGTGGAAAATTAATCAAGAAAAGTCGAAGAATGGATAAAATCGGGAGTTTGACAAAAAGTTGCCAAAATAGCAAAAAGACAAGTTTCCAACACTTAGAAATTTTTTTGGAACTTTAAATCTTGATGAGCAGTCCACTTCAGCACTAGATTACACGTGGCAAATGGCATTTTTTGAAGAAAATTCCAACATCAAAGTTGTTCCTCTCATGGAGAAGAACAACTTTGTAGTTGGACACTTTTTCATTTGAAGCTTGTATGAAGAGGTAAAGTGGTGTAAAGTTTCTGAAAACTCATTCAAACCAAGTCATAATCCAGGTCACAAGTCAGGTCATGACCTGGCATTTTAACAAACACATGGCATGCCAAATCTCAAGCCAATTTTAGAGCTCTACAGAAGTGCCATGAGTTCAAACTTGGTATGCATCTCTTCCTTGCCATCTCCTCTATCCATTGAAACAAGAATTGAGTGAATTGGATGAATATTGAATAAATGGCAAGCCCCCAAAAGTCATGTCCTCACACTGGCCAGAAGGCAGCATAAGGCTGGGCATAAAATTCCGGACACGCATGCATATCATCAAGCACATGGTGGGCTAGATTCAGATTCGATTTTCTTCCTCCACAAGTCTCCGCATTGAACAAGCATGATCTCAAAGCACTCTTTGCTGTGTCCCCTATCCATTGAATCTAATCTCATCAATTTTGAGCATGTGTGGAGCTAGTAAGGGGCGTCCAAAGTCATGCACTCGAAGAGTATGTATTGGAGCTAGCAACTGGGCAGAAACCGAGTCACGTGCATGCAGCCATCATACATTTGTGTACCACCACATTTCAAGCATCATTGTCATCTGTCCAAGCATTATTTCAAGGGAGTTTCAACACATTAATTCATCACTTCCATCACCTCTTTACAAGGAGCTTGAATTTGAGCCAAATGGAGGTCTAGAATGATAGTTATGTGTGTGTAAAGTCGTGATCATGAGCTGTCTATCCCTGGCATAAAATGCTTTCCATGCAATGCTATATTGCCACTTCAATCCATGCAGCAGTGCTGATTCCAAAAAGCTCACAAAGAACCACACTACAAATAGCCCAAACTTATGTATTAAGTGTTACCTCCAGTCCCACATCAAAGAAAATGAGAAAGTTGTTGCCAATCACACTCCTAGGCTCCACACTCAAGAAATCATCATCATTCCTCAATCATTGGCTATATATAAGTGAGGCTACAGCATCACTATTGAAGAGGACACGCTCATTCTGAAAATTCCCTCACTCCATACTCTCTTCTCTCTCTCTCTCTCATTTTGCACTCAACCTCTCTCCACACTCCCTCTACCCTTCAGTTCACTCTCTCCTCCTCCATCTGAGTTTGTTACGAACTGTAACAAACTCCGGCCACCGCAACCGTCATCTTCATAGCTTCAGCCACCACCGTAACTCATCACCACCACGCAACCTCCAACAAACTTTTAACAAACTCAGTGGATCTTCATCGCAGCATTCTCACCACTTCACCTTTTCTGAAACGAGTCCAATGCCTCTATCACTGCAAGGATGCTCTAAGTTCAGCTGAAGTCAAGAATCTGGAGCTTAACATCACCATTTCCATCTTGTTCGTGTGGTAGCAAGGTTGAAGATTATCTTCCTTCTATCAACTCAAGAACTCCTTCTTCTTTGAAGTTCAAGATTCGCACAAGTAAGATCTTGAACCTCCTTATCATTCTAGCAACATGAACTAAGCATGAATATGTGATGCATTTAGTGGATTCAGTGTATGTTTCTGATTTGCTTAGAAATACATGATTACTGCTTATGTTTGTGGTGCTCTGGTAGTATTAACGATGTGCCTGCTAATAATGAGATGAGTGACGATGTTAACACGCGTTTGTGGTGAAGTACATTAAGTTAGGGTTTAGCTATTGTGTTCGGTAGGGATGATAGAGAGAGGTTCAGGAAAATCTAGTTGCAGATCTGGACTCTACGTAAAAATCCGAGCGGAACGGTGTCGATCTCTTAAAATTCTGGAAAAAAGGCGCGTAGCGCCGCCGCGAGGCCGTCGGAGAGGGTGACCGGAGCGAGTCCGGCGCCGGCGTTTTGTTTTGAGGATCACATTTCAGACGGTGACGTGGCTCTCATGTACTGGTGTTTTCCTTTTTGTTATTATCATGCTTTATCCTATTGCAATGATTGGAGACATGGCGTGGTGAATTATGACTGGCTCGTGAGTAATTTTGTCTTTACATGACTTAAATGATTTGCACCAATTGATATCATGTTGCTACGTTTTGGTGAAATTTTATAAAAAAAATAATGGCATGCTGGTAATAAAACAAATGAGATGATAATTGAAATGGTTGGTTTGATGACTGTTTGGGCCGCATACGCGTCTGGGCCTGGAGACTTTTCCAAATCACACCCCTGGCTTGCTAGTGCACCACAACGCATAAGATCTGGGCCTGTACACTTCACGCTATCCCCATCCCCTGTTCGAGCCCAGTTTTCAGCTTCAACTATTTTTTTTAGTTCATATGAAAAGTACTAATACACCCCCTTTGCTGTTAGTAGAAAACAAATAATAAAGTGATTTTCCTTCTATTTTCCTTTTCAATTAATTGAATTTTTCTTAAACAAAAATGACAAAAATACTTTTTCATCCAATTAGATTTTTAGAAATTTTGTTTCCTTTTAATTGAATTTTTTAGTTAGTGTTTTCTTTGATTTTTAATTGATTGATGAACTATAAAATGAATAGTTTTTTTGTTAATTCAAATTAGTTTTAATCATGAATAAAAATGAAGTTGCTTGTGAATATATTTTCATAAATAGTTTAGCTTTAATTCTTTTCTTTTTGTGAAATTTTCAATATATTGTGAAATGCTTAGATAAACTTTTCTTCCTTTCTATTAGAATTAGAATAACAATTAGGCTTAGAAATTAGGCTAGTCTCCCCCTTTTTGTAACACCCTTCTAAACCCCGCGGAAATTAATAAAATAATTCAGAGTAAAACATGAAAACAAGGGTGCCACAATTCAATTAAAACAAATTATCATAAATCAATTGTCATGCTTTCACTAAGGAACAATCTGTCATAATACATAAACATCTCATGTTTACACAGCGGAAAATTAATCAACAGATAAGCATAACATCATCTATGCAATATCTCACAAAATTTAATACAATAACAACACGATAGAGTATCATCATAAACTCTAATCTAACGTTTCCCCAGTGTTACAATATCAGAGCATGACACCGACGCTATACTTAAACAAACTGGCCTATGAGCTATCCTCACCAGAGCCAAAAGCCGCTACTCGCCAATCTGAAATCATCAAAGTAAGGGTGAGTCTCATTCACAATTAACAAATGTTATCGAATCATAAACAATAACACATCATAGTCACATTATTCATCCAATTTCGTTATATTCAGGTTGTCAGGAAGTACTCATCAACACACAACACAAATAGAATACATTACCAAGAGGCAACACCATAATTCATCCAAACAAATCATAACCATCACACAATCATCACATATTATAACATTGGACAATCTTCCATTCATGTTATAATAACACAAGTAACCTAATGCAAATGCAACTATATGCATGTGGTACCAAAATCTGGGATAACCCAACTCACCGATCCACCATCGTCAAGGATACGGCAACACCCACTCACTAATTCCACACAATGGGAATTAGCTACCACTGATCCACCATCGTCAAGGATCAGCCACATAATGATTATGAATGCATGTATCAACCATAACATGCTTATCACCCACATAAATCAACCAAATGTCATAATCATCAACCACCACAATAATCAATAGCCATACACAGTTATGCTATTTCTCAACCACAATAAAATACATATTCCACATCAACAATATATGTATAACAAACACCAATTACAACCACAACCTCATAACAGGTAAATCATTCATCATACAGTTCAACAACAATAATACCCATTTGCACAATTAACAGAAGCAACCACATTATCACGACATACATCATTGCACATATCCAATTATGCACACCACAACCATTGCATCTCATCAACTATGCAAAACCAGGATAAACCACATTTGAAGAAATGATACTTTTTAAAATAAAATCAAGTTATTATTGTTTTACTCATTTCATGTGGTAGAGCATTCAATTTAAGGAACAACGTCCCAAACGGCGTCTAAAACGGACTTACGGTTTGAAAGTTACACATCTTTACATTTTTCAAAGAAAACAATTATCGCTACAGCACGCGGCGCCACCCACAGTCCGCGGCGCGTAACGAATAGAAAACACGCCTTCGCGGTGCAAACACAGGTTCGCGGCGCGGAACGAGAAAATTACTCCGCCTTCGCGGCGCGCACCCACCTTCGCGGCGCGAACTGGCAAAAACCAAAGATCTCACATCGATTGACAGCATTACGGGATTCATCCCAAAATCCCCAAAACCCAAATCAAGTTATATCATGAACCTCAAATACCACCATATCAGCCACATACATGTTATAACACAAATATAACACATAAAGAGGATCATTCAATCATCATAACAGTCATATAATCATGCAATTCATCACATCATACAATTCCCATCAAAATCATCCCAAAACCCCAATCTAGCATATAACAATTTGACACAAACAATGCATCTAAATCAGTCCCATCATCTATAATACGATAAAAGATGTTAACCGGAAGAGTCCCCCCTTACCTTAGCCAAAAATCTGGACTTTTCCCCTTCTTCTTCATCAAACCCGTAAGCCCTTTTTCCCTCAAATTCAGCAAGAGTCTCCCATCTTCAAACTCGCTTATATCCCTCATCGAGAACCTCCCTGATTTGGATTTACGAGCAGAAAGTTATGACCCATTTTGTGAGGGCTGCATCATGAATACGAAAATGCTCTTGTCCATGACTTCTCCATCTCTCCATGTTAGGTTTGTCTCCTCTATTTCTCAAATTCTTCTTATTTTCTTATTTTATGAAAACATAGCATATAATTTAGTAATGGGCTCCTTCATATTAACACCCCCACATTACTAACTCCACCAATGGCCCAACACTACATTTTATTATTTCTTCCCACATAATTTCAATAAAATGCTAATTCAAATTAATTAATTTAAAACTTAATTAAATTAATTAAATAATAAATTTTGGGATGTTACAACTCTCCCCCACTAAAAGAGTTTTCGTCCTCGAAAACATACCTCAAGTAACCAGCTCGTATAAGAGTCCTCCACCTGACTCTCCAGCTCCCTATCAACATTACTATCGATCAATCCTCAAAATCCATCTGACATAACCAACAGAAAACATGTTTCATACATTCAAATCCCAATTCTTACGTCGCATTTGACTATCTAAACGTATACCACTCGCTATAGCTCCAAAAGGTTAACAACCTATACAATACGCTCAACAGCCGAGTAATACAATTACACGATCTATAGTATGATCGCACAGATCAACACTGCAGTAATGCATACCATCTACCAACATACCAACCTTAGACATACTCTTCCATCTGAGCGATAAAATACTACTTACACTTTTCACCAACCGCTTCCTTCAAGAAACTCAATACTCATATTCCTATACCATTGAATTCCAATTATCTGACTCCTCTTAAGTCAAGCCATCAATTATCCAACACTTTACATTCCGTTTTTTTTTTTTTTTTTTTTTTTTTTTTTTTTTTTTTTTTTGCACTACTCTGATTACTCATCACAATCATCTATACCAAATAGATTTCTGAGTTTCACCCGATTCCGATTCTCTTCACTCATTCGTCCAAGAATCATTCTTCATCATTCATGGTACTAATCTACCATTTAGCAATCCTTACTCGCATCCAACGAAAACCAATTCCCGATTCACTTCCTCTATTTAAACATCCTAACCATCAGAACAAGTACACACTCATCAGCCTCAATATACCATCGCTTACAAAATAGCTCAACTAAGTCACGCTCTCTACTAAGAATCAAATCAACTCCGTCCTTCATAGAGTGTAATTCCTCATTATATCTGGAATCCACAATACCACCTTAACAACGAAATAAAATTATTATAGCATCATATAGTATCAACTCGTCGTTTTAATTTCGCCGAATATATACTCGTTAACTACGTACAACCGTAATAACGTATTCATCATCTCGGTAATTATTCAAAAGAGTTATAATTCTTCGACACGACATCCTTACATCCACTGGATCCTAAATCCAACTTATAGCTCAAGACATATTCTCTATGTAGGCTTCCGACATATTAATTCCTTACTTCCCGCGAGTAGTACTCATAACATACTCCACATCACACTTTCGCTGCGCGACTCTGATTACCCGTCTTAAGTCATCGTCCAATATATTGCACTCTTTCGTATTCACTTCTTCATCAGTTCACACAACATGGTGAGTGATTACTCTCACGGCTTAGTATTTCTTCACATCCCAAACCATTAAGGTAACAAAACAAGTTCATCCCATCTATATGATTTCCGTCTACTACCAACAAGAGATTAAGGGTGATCAAGTCCTCAATTTGTCAATAGTTAGCCGACAACCATATTTAAGCATAAACTGTCATTACTACATAATAGTGTCCTTTTCCGAGTTTGCACCCAAACTCATTAACATCGTCATAGTTCAATAATCCACTACGGTGTCCTTCTTCTAGAATATTCTTCCGGAGCTCAAAACATCAGTTACACAAATCCAATCACTCAACCTCATTATATTATTCCCGTCAATTCTGAATTCACCGCCTTTACCTTGGTAATTCAAAGTCAACCTATCGATCAACTCAACATCATCTTTCTGACCTTCTCTAATCTCGTTAAGAATACCACTAGTCATCTTCTAGCATACTCAATCTAACACTATTAGGATCACCTTCACATACCAACTCAAGTCTCTAAATTGTCCAATTAAATCCAACTCATTCATCCTTTAGCACCGACATTTTTAAGGACTTTCTACGCAACACAATAACACAACATTCATAACTCGTGGTTTTAATCCAAATTCCATGACATCCTTCACGTCCAAATATCACTCCACTCGGAATCTCAACAAGGTCTTCCTCACATTAACAGATGTTAGAAATTCTCTACAATTCTTCTTTTATACTTATCGTTACTTTGCCATCACAAATAAGATTCCAAGAGTTCTAAAGTTTATTCCTTCTTTACTACTAATTCACTCTTCACTAAAATCCATCGGCATTCAAATCATCTTTATTATTGAATATCTCATCGACTTATTCATCAACAACATGTCTTACTCAACTTCGTTTCAAATAATCGGTAGTAGACATTCTTATTCAACAAGTTTCACGCTTCCATAACCGAATTCAGAACCTCTCCTCATAGGGTCACCCTACTGTATTTATAACTCTTCCATAAATTAGAACACAATCCCTCCTCCTCGTAGGTTCAAACGGCACATTTATCCGACACTCGGAACTCAAGATATGAATTTTCCAATCATTGTCCGAAAATGCAACACTGACATCATGCAGCGACACTCTATACGATATATCCAAAACTCTTCAATTGGTAAATTCAATTCTTAAAATTACTTCTCAAAAAACCTTCCAAGTATTCCTTCGATCCATTCAACACTGACACTGACATCCCGTGCAGTACCAATAAGCAAGTCTAGTTATAAGAACCAGAGTAACCGTAACTTCACCTCTTTCCAACATCATCCTGTCACAATTAATTATGTTACAGCTGCTGCAACCATTTTTATAACAAAGTTCATCTCGTTAGCTTTCCGACGCTTCAAACGGAACTCAAATCGGACGTCCTGAACTCCAGTTATGAATTTTCGAAGTTCTGCAGCTATTCAGCAATTTTCCTGCGTTTTGCTTACGAAAATCTCACTCCAAAACTCATTCTCTTCAACTCTATCACATTCCAAACAGCCCCTTATCGTATCTCTTCACTTCCAAACATTCTTATGACTTGAGCAACACATCCTATCGCCGAAGTGCGATTTCTGGAACATTTCGACAGCAATCCTCTTTGCAAACTTGCAGCTGAATCTCTTCCGAGACGTAAAGCTACTCAACTGACATCTTCGCAGTACACCAGTAGAGCTGACACATTGCAACTTTCCGATTTCCTTCTCTTACAATAACGGTCAATTACCTCTAATCATATTCCTTCAAGATGTTCCAACTCACTTCCCAATGAAGTCTTAATTCCAAGTCACCTTCAACTCGGGAAACAACAAACTCCGACAACGCTCGCCCTGTTGCCAACAACAGCCTACTGAATCAATCTTCTTACAACTGAAACATAACCGAGAAGCAGAGCTTCTCCCCCACTTGTTTCAATCCAACACCTGCAACAAACAACCAAGTACCGACAGTGATTCACTCACATGTCGCGTACCAAGGAATAAAATGCCGACAATATACAACTGTCGCGCAACTCAACTGACTCAACAATTGGCCGGACGGACCGACCTGCTCTGATACCACTATTGTAACACCCTTCTAAACCCCGCGGAAATTAATAAAATAATTCAGAGTAAAACATGAAAACAAGGGTGCCACAATTCAATTAAAACAAATTATCATAAATCAATTGTCATGCTTTCACTAAGGAACAATCTGTCATAATACATAAACATCTCATGTTTACACAGCGGAAAATTAATCAACAGATAAGCATAACATCATCTATGCAATATCTCACAAAATTTAATACAATAACAACACGATAGAGTATCATCATAAACTCTAATCTAACGTTTCCCCAGTGTTACAATATCAGAGCATGACACCGACGCTATACTTAAACAAACTGGCCTATGAGCTATCCTCACCAGAGCCAAAAGCCGCTACTCGCCAATCTGAAATCATCAAAGTAAGGGTGAGTCTCATTCACAATTAACAAATGTTATCGAATCATAAACAATAACACATCATAGTCACATTATTCATCCAATTTCGTTATATTCAGGTTGTCAGGAAGTACTCATCAACACACAACACAAATAGAATACATTACCAAGAGGCAACACCATAATTCATCCAAACAAATCATAACCATCACACAATCATCACATATTATAACATTGGACAATCTTCCATTCATGTTATAATAACACAAGTAACCTAATGCAAATGCAACTATATGCATGTGGTACCAAAATCTGGGATAACCCAACTCACCGATCCACCATCGTCAAGGATACGGCAACACCCACTCACTAATTCCACACAATGGGAATTAGCTACCACTGATCCACCATCGTCAAGGATCAGCCACATAATGATTATGAATGCATGTATCAACCATAACATGCTTATCACCCACATAAATCAACCAAATGTCATAATCATCAACCACCACAATAATCAATAGCCATACACAGTTATGCTATTTCTCAACCACAATAAAATACATATTCCACATCAACAATATATGTATAACAAACACCAATTACAACCACAACCTCATAACAGGTAAATCATTCATCATACAGTTCAACAACAATAATACCCATTTGCACAATTAACAGAAGCAACCACATTATCACGACATACATCATTGCACATATCCAATTATGCACACCACAACCATTGCATCTCATCAACTATGCAAAACCAGGATAAACCACATTTGAAGAAATGATACTTTTTAAAATAAAATCAAGTTATTATTGTTTTACTCATTTCATGTGGTAGAGCATTCAATTTAAGGAACAACGTCCCAAACGGCGTCTAAAACGGACTTACGGTTTGAAAGTTACACATCTTTACATTTTTCAAAGAAAACAATTATCGCTACAGCACGCGGCGCCACCCACAGTCCGCGGCGCGTAACGAATAGAAAACACGCCTTCGCGGTGCAAACACAGGTTCGCGGCGCGGAACGAGAAAATTACTCCGCCTTCGCGGCGCGCACCCACCTTCGCGGCGCGAACTGGCAAAAACCAAAGATCTCACATCGATTGACAGCATTACGGGATTCATCCCAAAATCCCCAAAACCCAAATCAAGTTATATCATGAACCTCAAATACCACCATATCAGCCACATACATGTTATAACACAAATATAACACATAAAGAGGATCATTCAATCATCATAACAGTCATATAATCATGCAATTCATCACATCATACAATTCCCATCAAAATCATCCCAAAACCCCAATCTAGCATATAACAATTTGACACAAACAATGCATCTAAATCAGTCCCATCATCTATAATACGATAAAAGATGTTAACCGGAAGAGTCCCCCCTTACCTTAGCCAAAAATCTGGACTTTTCCCCTTCTTCTTCATCAAACCCGTAAGCCCTTTTTCCCTCAAATTCAGCAAGAGTCTCCCATCTTCAAACTCGCTTATATCCCTCATCGAGAACCTCCCTGATTTGGATTTACGAGCAGAAAGTTATGACCCATTTTGTGAGGGCTGCATCATGAATACGAAAATGCTCTTGTCCATGACTTCTCCATTTCTCCATGTTAGGTTTGTCTCCTCTATTTCTCAAATTCTTCTTATTTTCTTATTTTATGAAAACATAGCATATAATTTAGTAATGGGCTCCTTCATATTAACACCCCCACATTACTAACTCCACCAATGGCCCAACACTACATTTTATTATTTCTTCCCACATAATTCCAATAAAATGCTAATTCAAATTAATTAATTTAAAACTTAATTAAATTAATTAAATAATAAATTTTGGGATGTTACACTTTTCATTCTTTTTCTTTTACAACACTAAAACATCTAAAAATATTCAAATAAACTCCCATTAAAAAACACCAAGAAAATACTTAAAAAATATTAATAAAAAGTGAAAATCATTAAAAAGGGAATGAAAGCTTGGATCTCCCTTGCTTTAGGGAATCATTCGAGTGCCTGGATTTCCCTTGCTTTAGGGTTCCATTCGGGCGTAAGTTCCCAGATTCTAAAAGACACAAACCAAAGAGTAACTCGAGTTTCCCTTGCTTTAGGGATTTCCTCGAAACACTCAAACTCTCTCTCTTTCTCTCCTTTCTTAAGGGCATTGTTATCTCCGCTCTATTGCATCCTAGGCTGTCCCCTTATGCAAGAGCGCGAGCGTTAACTCCGCCCAACTAAAAAACACAAAAACAAACAAAACTATGGAGCCGAACTACGGCGCTCTGATTCCTGAAAAGGATACGTAGGCATCAAGTCGCGGGGCTTGAACGAGCACACTTGTAAATATTCCTTCTTTTCCCCGTATTTCTTTTTGCATGCATTCGCATTTAGGTTTAGACATAGATACACCCTTTAGATAGAAACAAACATAGGTGGATACCATCGAGTACGATGGGCGCGAGGGGTGCTAGCACCTTCCCCTTGCGTAACCGACTCCCGTACCTAGATTCTCTGGTCGCAAGACCCTGTTCCTTCCTTTGTTAGGTTTTCTGATATTCCTTTCCCTTATGGGATAAATATATTGGTGGCGACTCTGTTCATTTTTCGCGAGCGTGCGACACAAATTACTCAAAAAATCGCTCAACTATCAAGTGAAAGAGAAAGAGTTTCGTTGAGAATGTACGTGTAACACCATTTATATTTTTATATTGCTCTCAGTTTTACAAATTCAAGTCATTTACATACACTTCTCTTTCAAGTCATGTCTTTTAGATTTATTGTCGAAACCTTTTAAGTCTTTTCTTCGAATTTCATCTTTACATATTGTATTGTCTATACTGTAATTTCACATTCGAATAGACTTTTAGAATATGAATTCAACCATTAAAATAAAAACTTTCACACACATGTCGTAGGATCAATCTAGTCGATCCTGCAAGTTACCAAAATACATTTTATAATTTGGAGGACTAGCGGTTGTTTACCAGAAATCACTCTAAACAAATTGGCACACCCGGTGGGAAGTTGTCTCAACTAGAAAGCAAGAAGGTGGAAGTTGTTTCGAAGATATAAAATAAGAGGTGATAGAATGGGTGGATGCATCATGTATTGCTTAATCACGTCGAATGCTTCTTGGTGTTTTGTATTTCACTCAAACTTTCCTTTTTTCAGACGAAGGAGGGGAGAAAAAGCTTGAGTTCAACCACTTAAATTGGAGATTAATATTCTCAGGAAGTTTATCTTTCCTAATAATGACTGTAACTTCTTTTTTGTTGATGGTGCTTTTTTTTCCATGATAGAATTTGTCTTGTTTTGGTTGATTTCTATCCCCTTCTTATGGACCACAAAGCTCAAGAAATCTCTAGCCTGCACAAAGAAGGCACATTTAAGAGGATTCATCTTCATGCCATGTTTTCGCATTCTTTCGAATGATTGGCGAGGATGATCCATATGACTTTCGTCTGATATAGATTTTATCACAATGTCATCTATGTACACCTGCACAAAGGTTTCTATATAATCATGAAGTATTGAGTTCATTGCCCTTTGGTAAGTTACCCCAGCATTCTTTAGGCCAAAAGGCATAACAACTCATTCATTGGTGCCTGTTGCCCCAAGACCAACACTCTTATCCTCGAAAAGAACGAAAGGATAGGGGCGTTGGAGCAAGCACACCCTTCGGATCCCCTCCTCGGGAACACCATAGGAAATCCTGAAGTCCTTCTCCTTGACCATGCAAACACTGACACCGAGGGGAGCCCGAATGATCGGTAGCCAAGAAGCGAAGTCAAGACTCTCCCCGACATGGTCGATCTTCTCTGGATCCCAAGTGAAATTCCGGTATGACAGAACACAAATATCCTATAGGATATCGAGACATCTGATCTAACAGAAAACATGGCAAGGCGTATAACAGATAAAATAGGTACCAAAAGGATAAACAACACAGAGGATTTGTTAACCCAATTTGGTCTAACTACCTACTCTAAGGGCTACCAAGCAAGGAAGAAGATGCCACTATAAGTAGTACTACTTTATGTTAACAACCTCTGGTTTACAGATAAACAACCTCTAGTTTACCTAGTCACTACCCAATGCAATCTTTATCTTAGAACTCCATATATGACAGGAGAACCTCTGCTCACTCCCTAGTGATACCTAACTGTTACAACCCTACAACAACTATTTAAACAAAAAAAGAAGACTCACTTCCTTGACTTAACCAGGACCTAAAGCTAAAACTCACTATTTATAACTTTACTCTTAATCAAGAACAACAACTTGGAGTTGCTTCAAAGCTTCCTCTAATTACAATACTCAACTCATTACTTAAAGGTTTCTGAGTGAGAACAGAGTGACCAACTCACAGCCCGTGTGGTTCACTTTACCAACTCTCGTAGAGAGTAGCCCTAAGACTCAGCCCAAATGATTACATCTTAATGAATTTGGATGGCTCACTAAACCTAGGTTATAAAGCTTCTATTTATAACATATACCCAAGTGGATTTGGGCCTTCAATCACATCACTTCAACTGTTACAAATCAGCAGAAACTTCTACTACAACAAAGGTCTTCAATAGTTTGTTTCCTAAATAATCTCCTTATTTAGAAAGTTTTCATTCTCCTTGATTCCTGATTGAATCTTATAGACCTTTAAATCTGCACCACATAGGGTTGCATAATATTCTCTAAATATTATGCTTCTGTTGATTTTGATCTGAATCTCATTAATCCAGCTCAGCAGGCGCGATGTCGAATGCTCCCTCATAGGACATCTTCTTCTACATGTTGTTCCAGATGTTGAATAACTTCAACACAACATGTTCTAACATTTCATAGGACATCTTGTTGTACTTGTTCTTCTTAGTAAGTATATACATCTTATTTTACATACTACTGTTATTATATTTTTTACTAAAATTAATGTCAATCCTAAAAATAGAGAACTTACAATCTCCCCCTTTGACAAATTTTGGCTAAAACAAATAATTAAAAATTACAATCTAGGAGATTACAGCAATACAAAAACTACACCTATTAGCAGTAGTGTTCAGAAGCTACTGCACACAACAATAGATCTTCAGTTTTGAAATAATGTAACAACATTTTGTTCGACATCTTCTTTGCAGCACTCTGAATGAACTCCGTTGCAACAACACCAAAGAACAGCAGCTTCAGGATTAAAGGAAGGAAAGTCCTGAAGTTGTTTGGCGCACACGAGGAAGAAGATAGTAGAAGGTAGCTTTCACTCCCCCTTAAGCCAGGAACCTCTTCTTAACATAGAAGACCAATGGTGGCATAAGAGAACCTCTTCTTAACTTAGAACACAAATCATAAGTGTGAATACAAAACTATGTTTGAACAGTATTTATGAATACAAACTCCTGGCTGAACATCAGAGCTGTGAATACAAACTTCTGGCTGAACATTCAAGCAACAAACCCTTTCTCCCCCTTTTTGGCCAAAAGTTGACAAAGGAGGCCTTCACAAAACCACGACATCATACCAAGACATACCAAGACATCTTTCTGGCTGTCCAAACTCTAATGCTCTCTCTCTCTCTCTCTCTCTCTCTCTCTCTCTCTCTCTCTCTCTCTCTCTCTCTCTCTCTCTCTCTCTCTCTCTCTCTCTCTCTCTCTCTCTCTTTTAAGGATCCACGGATAACACATAGTTTCTCTCCCTTAAAAGATGCTCTACAGAGATAGCATAACATAACCATTTCACCCCTTATCATACCCCAATTTTTGACCTCTGAGATCCCATCATTTTCTAAGTGTTATGATCATTATCATTATCATTTATCATCATGCATATTTTATTTACTAACAAAAAAAAATATAAAAGAAAAAAAGTTTGTTGCTTGTGTGTTAAAAACAGGATAATGATCAAGAGAAAGCTGAAGAAATTAGGGTTTTGAGGCCCACAATAGGTTCAACATTCTCTCAAGATTCAAAGGTCCCTCCAATCAATATTCAAGTCCAAGGATGGCTTAGTTTAAGGCAGACAACTCTCAAGATCGCCCGAAGCGCCAAATTAGGGTTTTAACCTAATCTCACTAGAGGATTGACTTTTAATCAGGAGATGATTCCAAGACTCAAAATATGATTCAAAGGCCTTCAAATCAAAATTATAGTCAATTCATGTCATTTAACGAAGGAGAAGACCTTGATTCATTGAAAGATCGCAAAACTGCAGTTCATCTGAAAAAAGTTAACTACAGTAAAAAATCAAGATTTTTGGTCAACATCAATTATTTGAAGTAATTTTCATCATTTGATCAAGGATTGATCATAATTCATCAATAAAAGTTCAGAAATCAACAAAACTCAAAATTGCAAAATTAGAGTTTTTGACCTAAAAGTCAACTGAACTTTGACCAGCCATAACTCTCTCCTGATTCATCAGAAAAATTCCAACCAAAGCTCATTTTAAAGGAAATTCAATTATCTAACAAATGCAATTGGTCCAATGATCATTAGATTCACCATTTGGGAGATATGAGTGAAAACATTACAGGTCATTTTGAAAGTCAACAAAAAGCAGTTTTTTGTCAAAGCCCATATCATCAAGATAACTTCTCCAAATGCAAAAAAGCTTCCAAAGTAGCTTGTAGTGGACATCTTAGGCTTTCCAAAAAGTACAAGAACACTTTCATGGATTCAAAATTGAGAGAGATATGCCTTGATGAAGTTGACCTTTTTTTGGAAAAATGCATTGAAACAAGTAATGACCAAAACTTGATTCTTTTTCAAAAAGGCCAATTCTTTTGTGATTCCATCTTGGTTCTCATATGGCTAAGGGAATTCAAGACCTATCCATGGTTCATGACATTTTATTTCATTTTTTTTAATTTTATTCATTTAAAATTTAATTAAAGTGAGATAATTCAAAGATATTATCAAAGATGCTCATGTGATACAAGCAATGACCTATTCAAAGCATCTAAGATCAGATTTGAGATTTGAGAGAATAACACTTGAGTGTTTTAACCATGGTTAAAGAAATGCACTCATTGAAAAAACATTCCATTTTATCTTCTTTTCCAAAATCACTCATGACAATCTCAACTTGCAAGGCCTCCATATCAGATCCTTTGGCTATAAATAGAGCTTCATTTTCTTCATTCAAGGGGAGAGGAACAAAAGCCATAGCTCAAGAACACCATCCATAACCAAAAATTTCAAGAAACTTGTAAAAATCAAGACTCATTCAAATAAACATTTTCAATCAATTCCAATCACTCTATTCCACTCCTGGGATATTATAGAGTAAGTACAATGTAGTTTGTAACATGTAATAATGCTTGGAGCTCATGTATTAAAATTTCCATATTTATACATATTTCAATTTCTCATATTTTTATTATTGTTATGTTTTAATGAAATCTAATGATATATTTAAGTTCCATATGAGGTTTAGAGAAGATCTAACGTAACCCATGTGAAGCATAGGCCATGAATCATGAGATACCATTCTTAAGTTTCAAAGTTTGAGCTGCTTCATTTTCATAGTTACAAGCACTTTTAGGAAAAACTAATGTCACCATCGCGTTCAGGAGCGTCGAATTAGGTGATCTGGGCACTTGTATTATTTCGAATCATTGATTTTTGGAGGTTTTCAAAAGCATGGAAAAAGAAAGAAAAAATCCGCAGGTAATTCTGCAGGTAAATCCATGGCAGAATCCGCAGGAAAATTGAAGAAGAAGATGAATAGTAAAGGAAACTCTTTGACCAGTACGCGTGGGAGTTTGGAGCGCTACCATTGGCTGGTCAACTATGTCATGCTCGTGGGCCCCAGCTGATTTGTTAAAAAATTCTGGGTGATCAATCAGCTCATCAATCCAACGCTCCTGAGCCTGCATCCTCACCATAGACCCTCAGGGTCTACCACACAGGATCCTTTTATTTAATTTTCTTTAATATCTTTTAATTATTTTTTTTTTTGGAGCAATATGAACTTTTATTAATCCAAAAACTTGTAATACAATCCGATCCCATGGATCCAGGAATCAAAATAAACAAATGTTCCTCAAGAAACTAAACAATATCAAGGCTTTCTATGTTGATATGTTTGGCTATATTTCTATAACCTATGCATCTTAAAGCTATGGCTTCCTTTATCTTGTTTGTAATTGTATCATCCAAAGTGTGTTGCTTGAAGATCACATCATTGCGCATCCTCCAAATGGCATATACAGTCTCAGCAACAGCAGCTTTCAAGAGGATTCTTCTCCATCCCTTTTTGTTTGCTTCAGCAGTTAGCCAAATTTGCTCACGCATCCAATGATCAGGGTTCCTGTGATACCCGATCCACCCTAATATATTTTTCCAGATTCCGTTCGTAATTCTGCATTGAAACATAAGATGGTCCACCGTTTCTTCCTCAGAGCAGAAAACGCATCTAGGATCAACATTAATGCCATACCTGATCAGCCTATTTTTTGTCTGAATTCGCCCCCTGAAAGTGAGCCACAAAATGAACACTGCTCGAGGTCTCGCATAGTTGGTGAAGAAAATCTTTCTCCAGCTCATTTGGTCTAGTCCTCCTCGTATTTCTTTATATAGCTTTGATGTACTAAACCTGTCCCTTTGGCTAGTAGCAATTTGCCAATACTGAGTATGTTGCACTTGTTCCCTCACTTTTAGTATTCTCTTTATCATCCATGAGCAATTGTGAGGGTGTTGCCACTGCATTACGTCTTGATTCTTCAGGTAATAGGCATTCAGCCATCGCACCCAAAGCTTGTCCGCCTTTGATTGCACATTCCAAAGGAGCTTTGCAATTGTGGCTGTATTCCACCTGCACATGTCAGTGACATTCAGTCCTCCAGCATTCTTTGGTGTGCATATGCTATCCCAAGCTACAGGAGCCTTGAAACTCCTCTCCTCTTTGCCACTCCACAGGAAATTTCTACACAGCCCTTCAATATGGTGGATGACCTTCTTGGGAAGAGGGAACACCTGCATCCAATAGGAAGAGATAGAAAATAAAACACTCTTTATTAATTGACATCTTCCTGCATAACTTAACAATCTTGAGGTCCAGTGCTGAATCCTTTGTACAATTTTTGCTATTAATGGCTGGCATTGGATAATAGAGAGTCTTCTACTCGAGAGAGGCACTCCTAGGTACTTGAAAGGGAGAGCACCTATATCAAATCCAGTAGCAGCACAGATTTGTTGTTGGTCATGCTCCAATGTCCCTCCAAAATATACTTTGCACTTCTGGGGATTCACTTTAAGGCCTGTTGCATCAGAAAACTTGTGGAATTCTGTCATAATAGCTTGCACAGAGTTGACATCCCCTCTACTAAACAGAATCAGATCATCAGCAAATGTTATATCAATAATCTTCAGTTTTGCACATTTGTGGTGATACTTGAACATGGGCTGACTATTTACTCTCTGTAGGCTTCTGTGTAAATACTCCATTACCAGAACAAATAAGAGAGGTGATATTGGATCACCTTGTCTTATTCCTCTTCTGGCCTTCACAATTGCACTCCTATGTCCCTGCACAACATACCTATAAGACACAGTGGAAATACAAATCATAATCCATTTAACAAATCGAGGTGGGAAGCTCATCTCTCTCAAAATTCCCTCCAAAGCTCCCCATTCAATTGTATCATATGCCTTTTGGAGGTCCATCTGTATGGCACACCTGGGGGAGACATGCTTGCAGCTATAGCCTCTCAACAGCTCATGTGCAATGATGATGTTATCATGGATAACTCTGCCTGGGACAAAGGCAGCTTGTGTATCATCAACAATGTCAGCAATCACTCTACTCAGTCTTGTGGTAAGGATTTTTGATATAATCTTGTAAATGGTGGTGCAGCATGCTATTGGCCTAAGGTCCTTCGTTGTTTTGGCATTGGCTGACTTAGGTATTAGAGTCACTAGGGTGCAATTCACAGCTGCAAGCATCCTATTATTATCAAAGAAATCCATGACAGCTTTTACTACATCCTGTTTTATGATATCCCAGCTGGCCTTGAAAAATTTCGCGTTAAATCAATCCACCCCGGGGCTTTGTTATTACCAATCCCTTGAATTGCATCCTTTATCTCCTTCTCAGTGACTTGCTGAATAAGATAATTTTGTTGCTCCCTACTGAGTTGCTTTCCATTTCTAAGGACTTCTACATCAATGTGTCTAAGAGTCTGAGCTGTGTCTCCTACCAAGCCCTGGTAGAAGTTTATGACTTCAGCCTCAATGTCGTGGAAATCCACAAGGGTTGTGCCTTGCTGATTCTCCAATTTGTACAGCCCTGTTTGCTTGTTTTTCCCCCTGACAATTGCATGGAAATAAGCACTATTTGAATCTCCCAGCTGCAGCCAATCTACTTTTGCCTTCTGACTAAGAATCTTTTCCTCCATCTTTGTGCTTTGTATGATTTTTTCAGTCCACTCCTTTGCTTGGGCAATCAGGTCTTGATTGAATCTATCTCTCTCAAGCATTAGCTGAACTTTCTCTAGATTGTCTCAACTCTCTTGAATTTTCCTAACACCTTCAGTTTCTCTTCTAGTATATTGCCTCAAGATGGGTTGGAGTCTCACAAGCTTCCTCCATGAAAATGCACTGATTATGTATGCTATTGGAGAACCGCTTTCGATGAACGCTGTAAAGAAGTTCATGACTAACACATGGAATTTTGTAGCCCTGCCAGAGCTCTTCTATAATCAAGAGGGCTACTTTCTGATCAAATTCAACACACGGGAAGACAAGGATTCTCTGCTGCTAATAGGGCCCTATACTATCTACAGAAAACCCATGTTCCTTCACGAGTGGACACCTGAATTTCAGCTTAAAGATGACTTGCTCAGAGTTTTACCGTTGTGGGTCATTTTCCCTCAGCTGCCATTGTTGTATTGGGGAGAGGAGAGTATTGGGAAAATTGCAAGTGCTTTGGGCAAACCACTAATGATGGATGAATGCACAGCCAAGAAATTGAGAGTATCCTATGCCCGTGTGCTCATTGAAATTGATGTCACCACAGAACTTAAGGACTCTATTAACATCAAGACTCCAAGTGGAATCAGAATGGTACAGCAAATTGAATATGAATGGCGACCACCATTTTGCAAACAATGTAATAAAGTGGGCCATGAGTGCAAGAAGAAAGAAGCAGTTAAGAAAGCATGGATTCCAAAACCAAAACCTCCCCCCTGAAGCAGAGAAGCCAACGAAACAGGATCCTGCAGTGGCGAAAGGGAAACAAAAGGAGATTGAGGAAGAGGCCGATCCTTGGTTGCAAGTGACTTCAAATGGTAAACCATCCAGAGCACTTAGATTTGAGGATAAGGAGGTACTGGATTGCACGAATGTCTTTGATATCTTGGGAGTTGGCGAATGCTCCACAGTCAATGAGACTGTGCCATGCTGATCAGCTGGAACGTTCGAGGGCTCAATAAAAAAGCAAGATATTTGGAGGTTGCAGCCCACCTCAACAAACAACAGGTATCTTGTTATGCTCTTTTAGAAACTAGGGTGAAAATCAATAAAGCTGAAAATATTTGTAAAGCCTTTGGTCAGCACTGGGACTATAGTGATAACTATGAACACCATCAGAATGGTAGAATATGGTTTATATGGAGGAAAGATGGATGGGGGGGTTCACAAGTTAGATAGCTCTGATCAATTTCTTCATTGTGAGGTGTACCATCTCAATGGGGAAAAAGCTTGTAGCCTCACTATTGTCTATGCTCAGAACCAACTTCTAAAGAGACTAAGCCTTTGGAAGGATATAGAAGGTATAGCAAATAATGTGAGAGGACCCTGGATGATTATAGGTGATTTTAACAATGTGTTAACTACAGCTGACATAATTGGTGGGAAGGATGTCCAACCTACTGAGTATGCAGCCTTGGTCACAATGATGGAAACAGTAGGGCTCACTGAACATGAGACTCGAGGGGGCCATTTCACATGGCCAAATAAGCAGGTGAATGGCATGATTTATTCCAGAATTGATCGGGCTATTTGTAATACAACATGGTATCAACAATATCCTCAGAGTGAGGCTGAAGTGCTGAAACCTCACATCTCTGATCATGCTCCTTTGAAGATCCTTATTGATAGAACAGCTCCAATGCATAGATTTCCTTATGGATTTAAGTTCCTGAATTGCATCACTGAAAGACCTGACTATTTGCAGATGATACACATTAATTAATTTATTTTCTTTGCGTAATTAATTAAAAATACTTTAAAAAAACCAAAAAAATATTTTAATTTCAGTTTTAAGTTGATAAAATGTTTATTTAATTTTTAACATAAAAATATTTTATTTTCCTTCATAATTAATTTATTTTGCTTAATTAATTAGTAATTATGTAAATATTGCTTTTAATTATTTTTCAACCAATAAAAAAAACTCCAAAAAATATTTTCCCTTTAAATTTAGGTTTATATTTTTATAATTTAATTTTTGACATAAAAAAGAATATTTTTCTTGTTAAGTTTAATTATTTGTATAATTATTTGTTTAATTAGCTTTTAATTAACTTAAAATCAATTTCAAAAATCACAAAAAAAATATATATTAGTTTATTAGGTTTAATGGACTAATCATTTTAGACTTATTATCTTGACTTATTAATTAGGCTTGATTTTATTTCTATCATTTGGACTTTTAATTAGATTAATTAGACTTTTAATTTAATTAAAAACATAAAAAAACAAAAAAATGAATTAGGTTTAATTTGTTTTTAGATTTAGGATTTTGTTATCTTACTTTCTCTTAACCTAATTATACCTTCAAAAAAAATCAAAAACATGTTTATTTACCTATTGCAATTTAAATTCTTAGATAAATGTATAGGTTGCAAATCAATGTAATAGCGTAGATTCAATTTTCTCGCATTTACTTTTTGCACCAATAATCATGTTAATCTCCCAAAGCGATGTAATAGCGTAGGATTTAATTTCCTGTACATATTGTTAGTAATTAGGTGATAAGATAATAATTGAATCTCTAGTTAACTAACTCAGGATATAAATATCTGAATACAACACACTTCGCACACTTGCACCTCTAGGGTTTCCCCTCTTGTTACTTTTTTTTAATCATACCATCATTTAAGAAAAGTATTAAACGCATAGGAAAGATCTTATAAATTGAGAGTAGGTAAATCCTAATTGCTTGCTCAAATACCTTTCATTTTCAAACAACGTGTTTTCAAAACTTCTCATCTATTTTCAAAAACTTTCTTCTGGTATTTGAAGGGCATTATTCCCGGTGAAACTCTTCAGAGACCTATGTGACCTAGTGTCCATCTTCACTTCTTCTATTTTTAAATCAAATTTCAAAACTATTTTCCATCAAACAATCATTTCAAGCATTCAAACAAAAGTGAGCTAAGCAATTAAGAGCCCATGGATAACCATGGATATAAAGGGTGCTTAAAACCTTCCCTTTGTATAACCAACCCCCCAAACCCAAAAATCTGTCAAAAGGTCTTTCCTGTTCTTTTATGCCTTTCCTTATATAATTGGATAAAATAAAAGTCGGTGGCGACTCTTGCAAAAAACAAATCTGCCACCAAACATTTTTGCTTTGCGGAAAAAAAAAGAAAAGAGAAGGAGTCAGTTCAAAAAACCGAGTTACACCCCTTTTTAGCTATAATATGACAAAGGCTTCTTGAAGGAGAACTCACTATAGCACAGAAAACATAACACCACAGACACCAATTTCACATACAAGGAGAAAAGCTGACGCCATGATGCTCATGAGGAAGAAGATACTAAAGACTTTCCCTCAAACAGAGAACTATGCTAAGACACAGATTAACATAACATCATCTTTTAGAGCATAAGAGGAAACACACCAAAAGAAAAAAATGCATGAAGTATCCATTCACCGACATAGAGAAACCAAACTTCTATATTGGATAACTCAGAACACAGGACACAATTTGTGTTCAGAACAAAAAAAAGACACAAAAAGAAAGACTTGCAAAACTGAAACAAAAACAAACTCATAATAGAACATTCTATTCGATATCTCGACAAAACACCTGCAAAGATTAACCTCAGACTCAACAACATCTGAACACTACCCTTTTTCCCCATGTTTGCCACAAGATGACAAACATAACCTTCACAGACTATATACTTACTCATATCCAAATGAAGGACATAGGAACACAACGAACAAAGACATAAACAAAAGTGAAGGAAATAAAAACAAACAAAGGACACTCTAAATACCTGAGCAACCAAAATAACACAGCTAGACTCTAACAACTGTCTTGGTCAAGAAATACCACTTCAACAGAAACCGCATAAGGTAAGTTTGTGCGCCGGCCAAAAGAAATGAATACTTCTGAATCAGTTTTTCTAGAAATGACAGTTTCCAAAACATGCACAGTAGTCAGAACACGTGATACACACAATCATGACACGTCTTAGATAAAACGTTTAAGAATGATCCTTGCTGGTCTTCAAGGATAAAACATGTCTTGAGATATATCCTGACTTCATGTTCGACATTATCCTCCAAACTTGAAAATATTAGTCCTTGAATGACTTTCCCTAAGTTTAGAAGCAGAAGTACACTGTCTGTGCTGATCTCAATACCCCTTCAGATTCTGCAGAGAAAATTAAATTCTCCCAGACTCCCTATAATCTCTCAGAGTCCATCTTGAGAATAGTGAGATTAGATGATTAAACCAATCATCTTCATATAGTTCAACCATCTATGCCCTATCAAGCATACTGAAATGTCACGACATGTTGTCTGACATTTCCACCCCACAACTGCAGCTCCCGTCCATGAACAAGTCCAATACTTCTCTTGTTATGGACAACAATGCTTCAGTTGAAGATGAACCTTGAAGCACAGGTTGAAGACTCCTAAGGAACTTCAACTTCCCATAGAGTAGGGTAACCATTATTACATACTCCTGGTTGGACATACCAGTTGAGTATGACTTCATACTCTAAAATCAGTCCTGACTTTTACTGATCTAGAACCAAAAGCTCCTTGAGAGAGATATCAAGTACCATGTGATGTCCACATAACATCAACACTTGTGATTCGTGCCCCTATACCCTCACACATGTTGTCATGACTCTTTTGGGGGCTAAGATGTCATGCAACCATAGTCTGAAACCAACCTTCAACCATTTCTTAGTGTGCTTAAAAGCTTTACTAAGATTTCAGACTCTCTAATAATAATAGAAGGAATACCCCTTAAACAACATGCTGATCAAATCAACCTTTCACAATCACTAGTAGTTGTCGATACTTGTGAAGTCTTCAGAGCATCATAGTAGTAATGCATTTCCTGAGCATACTACTCGAAACAAAATCAGAATCTTCTTATTCTAACCCATATATAGAACTGCCACTTCTGAACATGGTGTTTGAATATTAAGATTCATGGTCCCAAGTCTCTTCCACAGACTATCATCAATAATGATGTTACAACAGCATTTGGGACATCAGCAACTTTACCATATAACTTATCAGCTGTTAGAATAAGATTTGTTCTGATCAATATTCTTGTTTTGATGATAACATTATATATGAATTTTCTATAAGACAATGTGGTACTCTAATCCTTTGCATTTCCCATTTCAGGAAATACATAAAGAGTATGCACAATTCAGCGCTCAGAAGCACTGACTCAGAAGATTCTGGATGGCTACATCAGACCATGCTCTGGCAAGACATCAGAAGATGGTCAAGCAGAATCAGAACATGGACTCTGAAGCATCAGAAGAACATAAAGTCAGAAGCAGAAGCACTGAAGTTCTGAACGGTATCACGCTCAAGCACTTCAAAGTCATAAGACAAGAAGATGCTCTACACCCAGCTGATTGACTTTGATATTCAAACGTTATATTCACAAATCTGAGTTCAGAAGCAAGTACAAGATGATAGGCTATTAAGTCTAATCTCTGACTGACAAAAGGAACGTTAGAAGCTACAAAAGGCAAAGTCAGCAAAAGCAGCAAAAGCATGGCTCGAGGTAGTTGACAAAAGTGTGAAACATTAAATGCAATGCTGTACTATTCACGCAAAGCATTAAATGCAACCCAACAGTCATCTTCTCAAACGCCTATATATATGGAAGTTCTGATCAGAAGCAGCTAACCAACTCTTACACATTATACCAAAACGCTGTCAAAATCAAAGCTCACAAACTTCACCTTCAACCTCACAAACTCTTGTAATATTTAGTGAGTGTTAAGCTTAGAACTTAAGAGAAATATCACTATTGTGATTATAGATTTATAAGAAGCAATTCATATTCTTGTAAACTTTATTTTACATTTATTGTAAAAGGTTCCTAGAGTGATCAGTGTGATCAGTAGACTCTAGAAGACTTAGAGGTTATCTAAGTGGTGAATTCCTAGAGTGATCAAGTTGTGATCTGTATACTCTAGAAGACTTAGAGGTTATTTAAGTGGAAAACCATTGTAATCAGTTGGATTAGTGGATTAAATCCTCAGTTAAGGTAAATCACTCTAAGGAGGTGGACTGGAGTAGTTTCGTTAACAACGAACCAGGATAAAAATAATTGTGTTCATTATTTTTATCTTACAAGTTTTTAAAGTCACACTTATTCAAACCCCCCCTTTCTAAGTGTTTTTCTATCCTTCAATTGGCATCCGAGCGTCGGTTCTAGGTGCAAGCACTTAACCGTGTTAGATAAAAGATTCAGGGAGAAAAACACAAAGTCAATATGGTTGAAACTACATCTACTCCTACACCTGAACAAAACAACAATGGTAATGGAAGCAGTAACTTCAATGGATATAATAGACCACTAGTCTTTGATGGTGAAAATTTTGAATATTGGAAAGATAGACTCGAAAGTTACTTTCTTTGTCATGATGGTGACTTATGGGATCTAATCTTGGATGGTTACAGACATCCTGTAAATGCTCGTGGAGTAAAGATGTTAAGACAAGAAATGAGTGATGATCAAAAGAAACAATTCAAGAATCATCACAAGTCAAGGACTATTCTGCTGAATGCTATTTCTCATGCTGAAAATGAGAAAATAACAAACAGAGAAACTGCCTATGACATCTTTGAATCCTTGAAGATGACTCATGAAGGTAATTCCCAAGTCAAGGAGACAAAAGCTCTTGCTTTAATCCAGAAGTATGAAGCTTTCAAGATGGAGGAAGATGAAAACATTGACGCAATGTTCTCAAGATTCCAGACTCTGACTGCTGGATTAAGAGTGCTTGACAAGGGATATACAAAGGCTGATCATGTGAAGAAGATCATCAGAAGCTTGCCCAGAAGATGGGACCCAATGGTAACTGCATTCAAGATTGCCAAGAATCTGAATGAAGTTTCTCTTGAAGAGCTGATCAGTGCTTTGAGGAGTCATGAAATAGAGCTGGATGCTAATGAACCTCAGAAGAAAGGTAAGTCAATTGCTTTAAAATCAGATAATAAAAAAATGCACTAATGCTTTTCAGGCTGAAGAAAAAGATTCTGAAGAGTCAGAATCAGAAGAAGAAGAAGATGAACTCTCTATGATCTCCAGAAGAGTAAATCAACTCTGGAAGGGTAAGCAAAGAAAGTTCAAGAACTTCAGAAGTTCTAAAAGGCCTGAAAGAGGAGAATCTTCTGGACACAGAAGATCTGGCAAAAAGAAGGTGACATGCTTTGAATGCAAGGAACCTGGTCATTACAAGAATGAGTGTCCAAAGCTTCAGAGGGAAAAGCCCAAGAAGAAATTTGAAAAGAAGAAAGGATTGATGGCTACTTGGGATGACTCAGATTCTTCTGATTCAGGAGTCAGACTCTGAAGATGAGCAGGCAGACATTGCGCCGATGGCCACTGTTGATGATGAATCAGAATCTACATCAGACTCAGATTCTGAAGAGGTATTTTCTGAACTTTCTAAGGAAGAGTTAGTTTCTAGTCTAACTGAACTTCTGGAAATCAAGGCTCAACTTAGTATCAAATACAAGAAGCTGAAGAAGCTCTTTGCATCTGACACTAAGAAGCTTGAATTAGAAAATTCTGAACTTAGTAAAAAAGTTTTACAACTATCTAAAGATGCTGAATCATCTTCTAGTTCAGAAAAGTCTATTCCAAGCATGAACAATATTCTTAAGGAATATGACTTGAGTTTCAGGAATTTTTTATCTAGACGTATAGGCAGAAGTCAGCTAGCCTCTATGATATATGCAGTTAGTGGAAACAAGAGAGTTGGCATAGGCTATGAGGGTGAAACCCCATATAAACTTGAATCTGTTGATGATATGAAAATCACATACAAACCTCTGTATGATAAATTCAAGTATGGCCACTCCCATGATATTAGACTCACATCACATGCTAAGAGTTTCCACATTACACACATCAAGAAGCATGTGACACATACTATAAAATATCATGCTACTCAGAATAGGGAATATCATGTTGTACCTCCTGTTAATTATCATGCTAAACCCAAGTTCAATCAGAACTTGAGGAGAACTAACCCAAAAGGACCCAAGAAAATGTGGGTACCTAAGGAAAAGATAATTCCTGTTGTAGATATCCTTGGCAGCCAAGAAGACAAAGGAAAACATGTCATGGTACCTGGACTCTGGATGCTCGCGGCACATGACGGGGAAAAGGTCTATGTTCCAAGACCTGGTGCTTAAATCTGCTGGAGAAGTAAAGTTCGGAGGGAACCAGAAGGGCAAGATCATTGGCTCTGGAACCATAAGCATCGGTAACTCTCCCTCTATAACTAATGTTCTACTAGTAGATGGATTAGTTCATAGCTTATTGTCCATAAGTCAATTAAGTGACAATGGTTATGACATAATCTTCAATCAAAAGTCTTGTAAAGCTATTAGTCAGAAGGATGGCTCAATCCTATTTACAGGCAAGAGAAAGAACAACATTTACAAGATTGATCTTCAAGATCTTAAGAATCAGAAGGTTACTTGCCTTACGTCTGTTAGCGAAGATCAATGGGTCTGGCACAAAAGATTAGGTCATGCTAGTTTGAGAAAGATTTCTCAGATCAACAAACTTAATCTGGTCAGAGGACTCCCCAATCTGGAATACAAATCAGATGCTCTTTGCGAAGCATGTCAAAAAGGGAAGTTTTCCAAACCTGCATTCAAGTCTAAGAATGTTGTCTCTTCCTCTAGGCTGCTAGAACTTCTGAACATTGATCTTTTTGGCCCAGTCAAAACAACATCAATCAGAGGGAAGAAATATGGATTAGTCATCGCAGACGACTATAGCAGATGGACGTGGGTAAAGTTCTTGAAACACAAGGATGAGTCTCATACAGTGTTCTTTGACTTCTGCACTCAGATTCAATCTGAGAAACAGTGTAAAATCATAAAGGTCAGAAGAGATCATGGTGGTGAATTTAAGAACAGATTCTTTAAGATTTATTTCAAAGAAAATGGTATTGCCCATGATTTCTCTTGTCCTAGAACTCCACAAAAAAATGGAGTTGTAGAACGAAAGAATAGGACTCTACAAGAAATGGCCAGAACCATGATCAATGAAACCAATATGGCTAAGCATTTCTGGGCAGAAGCAATCAACACTGCATGTTATATTCAGAATAGAATCTCCATAAGACCTACTCTTAATAAGACTCCTTATGAATTGTGGAAGAACAGAAAGCGCAACATTTCTTATTTTCATCCATTTGGATGTATACGTTATATTCTGAAAACTAAAGATCATCTGCATAAGTTTGATTCTAAGGCACATAAGTGTTTCCTTCTTGGATATTCTGAACTCTCTAAAGGCTACAGAGTATACAATACTAAAACATTGGTTGTTGAAGAATCAATCAATATCAGATTTGATGATAAGCTTGGTCTTGAAAAGCCAAAGCAGTTTGAGAATTTTGCAGATATAGAAATCTCTAATTCAGACTCTGAAGAAACCGGAAGCAAAGTTTCAGAAGATCAAGTTGCTGCTTCATTAGAGAATCTTAGAATTTATGAAGAGCCAACTATCAGAAGATCTTCTAGACTCAACTCTGCTCACTCCGAAGATGTGATCATTGGAAAGAAAGAAGATCCTATCAGAACAAAAGTATTCCTTAAGAACAATGCAGAATGTCAATTTGGTCTAGTATCTCTAATTGAGCCAACTTCTATTGATCAAGCTCTGGAGGATGCTGACTGGATAATTGCCATGCAAGAAGAACTAAATCAGTTTATAAGGACTGGTGTTTGGGATCTGGTTCCAAGACCAAAAGGATTTAACATCATTGAAACTAAGTGGGTCTTCAGAAACAAGCTAAGCGAAAAAGGAGAAGTTGTAAGAAACAAAGCCAGAATGGTTGCTCAGGGCTATAGTCAACAAGAAGATATTGACTATACTGAAACCTTTGCACCAGTGCCCAGGTTAGAATCTATTCGCTTATTAATTTCTTTTGCCACTCATCATAACATCACTCTGTATCAGATGGATGTTAAGAGTGCCTTCTTAAATGGTTATATAGATGAGGAAGTATATGTCCACCAACATCCTAGTTTTGAAGACTCTAAGTCTCCAGAACATGTTTTCCAATTAAAGAAATAATTATATGGCCTGAAGCAAGCTCCTAGAGCTTGGTATGAAAGATTAAGTTCTTTCCTTCTGGATAATGGTTTCACTAGAGGAAAAGTGGATACAACTCTCTTCTATAAAACCTTTAAAAATGATATTTTAATTTGTCAAATATATGTTGATGATATTATCTTTGGAACCTCTAATGCTACACTTGGAAAGGAGTTTGCTAAGTCTATGCAGGCTGAGTTTGAAATGAGCATGATGGGAGAACTCAAGTACTTCCTTGGGATCCAGATCAATCAAACTTCTGAAGGAACTTATGTTCATCAGACCATGTATGTGAAAGAACTTCTGAAGAAGTTTAACCTTTCAGAAAGCAAAGAAGCAAAAACTCATATGCATCCAACGTGTGTTCTAGGTAAGGATGATGTAAGTAAGAAGGTAGATCAGAAGCTCTACAGAGGTATGATTGGATCTCTTCTATATCTTACTGCTTCTAGACCTGACATTTTATTCAGTGTTTGTCTGTGTGCAAGATTCCAATCAGATCCTAGAGAATCTCACTTAACTGCTGTTAAGAGAATTCTGAGGTATCTGAAAGGTACTACTAATGTTGGTTTAGTCTACATAAGATCGAAGAATACAACTTAGTAGGATTTTGTGATGCTGATTACGCTGGAGATAGAGTTGAAAGGAAAAGTACTTCTGGAATTTGTCAATTTCTTGGAAGTCATCTGATCTCCTGGTACAGCAAGTAGCAAGCCACAATTGCCCTCTCTACAACAGAAGCAGAATATGTTGCTGCTGTTGGATGTAGTACATAGATGCTCTGGATGAAGAGTCAGCTAGAAGATTATCATATATATGAGAGTAACATTCCTATCTTCTATGATAATACTTCTGCTATTTGTTTATCTAAGAATCCAATCTTACATTCAAAAGCTAAACATATTGAGATTAAACATCATTTCATTAGGGACTATGTTCAGAAGGGTGTTCTATCTTTAAACTTTGTTGATATAGACCATCAATGGGCTGATATCTTTACAAAACCCCTTGCTGAAGATAGGTTTAAGTTCATTCTGAAGAATATCAGTATGGATTTATGCCCAGAATGAAAGGATGAGAAGTTCTGATATATGGATTAGATTTGAAACGAGTATTTATTTTCTTATAAGAAGTTCTGAAAATGTTGATAAGTTAGATATTCTGATTCTGTGATTGCTAACGTTTCATATGTCTAAGTTGATTCAGAATCTCTTTTAAAGTAAAACAGCTGTCACCAGCTATTCCAGAAGATGAACACGTGTTCACTCTGAACGGACAAGCATGCGTTTAGTTGATAAGACGCCGCCCTAGGTAACTGTGCAAATCATTTCAAATATCACGTTTTACCCTAACGTCACTCAACAATAAATGCATTTGATTCTCTGCATTCTGTAACTGTTCATTCTCAGAATTTAATTGCATTTTGTTTTCAAATCCGTGTCTATTTATACATCTCTCATAACCTCATTTTCTCTTTTCACGCATTCATTCTCTCTTGTGTATGCATTTCTGCAACCTTTTCTCTCATTTCTTAAACCCTAAAAGAAAACACAGAAATCTCAGAAGTGCTTCCATGGCTTTCTCCTCGTGTCAGAATGCTAGTTCATCTCCTTAGCAATAACATCACAATGAACAAGAACAAGAGCAACAACTCATTCCAAAAATCACCTGTTCGATTCCTTTGGATCAATTGGAAATCATCTGTGAATTAATGGTAGATGTTAATAATCTGGAAGAACATGAAATTCATCTCAAAGAGAATTTGGTGTTTCAAGGATGGGCACCATTGTTCTATGAATTCTGTGGACCCGTCTATCCATACTTAGTGAAGGAATTCTGGTTTCATGCAACTGTTATTGTAACACCCCTCTAATAACCCGCGGCAATAACAATTATTAAATCAGAGTAACATGTAGAGAGGCACCACAATTGTATAAGTATTAAAACACACGTCGGTACATATCATGCATTCACTGAAACAACTGAAATTATAACTTATTAAATAAAATCATGTTTTACACAGCGGAATTAAAAGCACAGAGTCAACATTCATCATTAATGCATCCGACTCAACCAACAAAGCCAATTAGAGTTATAATCAACTCAAAACGAACGTGTTCCCAGTGTTACATCTACCAGAGCATGACACCGACACTATAACTAAAAACCGACTTATGAGCTAATCCTCACCAAGTCGCGCCGCTATCCTCAATCTGAAAAATGACAACAAGTAAGGGTGAGTCTCATCACAGTTAACCAATGTTATTGCATCATAAATAATAACACTTCATAGTTATATCATTCACCCAATTGTTTCATATCCAGACAAAACGTCATTCACACATCCACAGATAAACAGACAAGTCATCATATAACATATATCATCATGCTATAAACAAATCATGCACATGTATGAAACTGACACTATGCATGTGGTACCAAATCATCACCAGTGGAAATCATCCACCGACCGATCTATCATCATCCAGATACGGCCCTGCCAGCACAAATTCCACACAATGGGAATTCTGCCCCTCGCTGAATCCTCTCATCATATAGGATTCAGCCCATGTTTATGAATGCATGCAATATATATATATATATATATATATATATATATATATATATATATATATAACATACTTTCATCATTACCATTCTATGAGTAGCATCATCTATACTCATTTCATCATCATCATCATCAATACTAAGCATGTTCATATATACATTGACATCATTCAATACAATCAATCATCAGTAAACCACAGAATCACATCACAAGGTTTACACAATCTCAAACAGCATACAAACAGGCCTACAAATCGAAAGTTACACATCATCGAACTTTCCATAAAAATCACAAAACAGAAATTTCACATACAGGAAGCCATACGCGTATCATAGGGCCCATACGCGTCCATACGCGTATCCCCTTGCCTCATACGCGTATCATAAGCATCTCAACAGAATCAGATTTTGCCTACAAGCAACCTCATACGCGTATCAGTATAGCCATACGCGTATCACCAGAATAATTTTCCTCTTTCCAAATTCCCATACGCGTATGAGCATCCTCATACGCTCTCATACGCAAAACACCAGTACGTGGTATTTGGGACAGGGCAACTGCGTATCATACGTGTATAGCCCATTGGGAGTGTCCCCCATACGCGTATGACCTCATCCCATACGCGTATGGCACTATTTCATACGCGAAACACCAGAAAATGCCCAGAACCTGCAGAATTCGTAACAGTCCAAAACCCATTCGTTTTTACTCATACCAGTCCACGATTTTGAGTCTAAAAACCAGAAAAATCACATCTAAACAGCATACGAATTCGTCCATAACCATAGTATATGATCCCATAGTCAATTTCATTCATCATACCCTAAATCTATCAGTTATTAGGGATTAACAGTCCAAATTCAATGATGAACACAGATGAAAATTTAGAATATAGAATCAATGGATCCAGTCATACTCCTAATCCATACTATCACCCATAATACGATAAAAGAGATTAAACGGAGAGTCTCCCCTTACCTCAGATAAAAGTCTTGGTTCTTGGTCTCTCCCTCTACCGTTCTCCTTCACGTTCCTTGTTCCCAATTCTGTTCTTTCACGTTCTTTCTTTGTTTCCCAATTTCCAATTATTTTATGAAAAATAATAATATTGAGAATAGTGAAAGCTTTACTAAATTACACCCCCATCTTTACTATTTCCTCATATGGCCCAAATGCCTTAAACCATTATTTATTCATTATTTCCTCAAAATCCCTAATAATTCAAATTATTAATTAAATATTCCAATTTAAATTAATAATAAAATTATACGGGTGTTACAACTCTCCCCCACTAAAAGAGTTTTCGTCCTCAAAAACATACCTCAGGTAAAAAGTTCTGGATAAGAGTCTTTCATCTAACTCTCTAGCTCCCAAGTAACATTTCCCTCAGCAGGCCTCCCCAAGCTACTCTGACCAAAGCTATTTCCTTGCCCCGCAATTGTTTCAGCCTTCGGTCCTCTATCCTCAAAGGTAAAGTCTCAACCGTCAAGTTATCTTTCACCTGTACATCATCTACTTGGATCACATGGGGCGGATCTGAAATGTATTTCCTCAACTGAGACACATGAAATACATCATGTAAATTTGCAAGCATCGGCGGTAAAGCGATACGATAAGCCACTTCTCCTACTCTTTCAGAAAATTTGGAATGGTCCGATAAAACGCGGAGTCAACTTCTTCGACTTCAATGCCCGACAAATCCCTGTCATAGGAGTAACTCTCATAAACACATGATCTCCCTCTTGAAACTCAAGTGTTTTCCTCCTCTTGTCATGATAGCTCTTCTGACGACTCTGAGAAGCCTTCTTCTTCTCTTGAATCATTTTAATCTTCTCTGTAGTCTATTATACAATTTCTGGAACAATCACAGCACCCTCGCCAGATTCGTACCAACACAACGGCGTCCTACATCTCCTACCATACAAAGCCTCAAACGGAGCCATACCGATACTCGAATGAAAACTGTTGTTGTAGGTAAACTCAATCAAAGGCAGATAACTATCCCAAGTACCTCCTTTTTCCAACACACAAGCACGCAACAAATCCTCTAACGACTGAATCGTTCTCTCAGTCTGTCCATCAGTCTGCGGATGGTAAGCAGAACTCAATCTCAGCTTAGTACCCAAAGCTTTCTGCAACCCTTCCCAGAACTTTGATGTAAACCTCAGATCTCTGTCTGACACGATACTTGAAGGAATACCATGAAGACTAACTATCTTCTCAATATACAACTGAGCTAGCTTCTCCATTGGATAATCCATTCTCACCGGTATAAAATGAGCAGACTTCGTCAACCTGTCTACCACGACCCAGATAGCTTCACAATTTCTGACAGTTCTCGGCAAGCCCGACACAAAATCCATTGAGATGGTGTCCCACTTCCACTCAGGAATAAACATCGGTTGCATCAACCCAGACGGTTTCTGATGCTCGATCTTTGACTTCTGGCAAGTCAAACAAGAATACACAAACTCAGCGACTTCTTTCTTCATACCAGGCCACCAAAACAACTTTTTCAAATCATGATACATCTTGGTAGCACCAGGATGAATGCTCAGTCCACTACGATGTCCTTCTTCCAGAATACGTTTTCGGAGTTCATCAACATTAGGAACACAAACTCTGTCACCGAACCTCAGTATACCATTCTCATCCACTCTGAATTCACCACTCTTGCCCTGGTTAATCAAAGTCATCTTGTCGACCAATTCGACATCATCCTTCTGACCCTCTCTGATTTCTTCAAGAATACCATTGGTCAGTTTCAGCATACCCAACTTAACACTAGTAGGAGTACTTTCACACACTAAACTCAAGTCTCTGAATTGCTCAATCAAATCCAATTCCTTCACCATTAGCTTAGACATATGCAAGGTCTTCCTACTCAATGCATCAACAACAACGTTTGCCTTACACGGATGGTAATTCAAACCAAAATCATAATCTTTCAGAAATTCTAACCACCTTCTCTGCCTCATGTTCAACTCTTTCTGATCAAAGAGATACTTCAGGCTCTTATGATCACTGAACACCTCAAATCTCGAACCATACAAATAGTGTCGCCACAACTTCAAAACAAAAACCACAACTGCCAACTCCAAATCATGAGTCGGATAATTCCTCTCATGCACTTTGAGTTGTCTCGACGCATAAGCGACCACTTGTTGATTCTGCATCAATACACCACCTAAACCCATCAGTGATGCGTCACAATAAATCACAAATGATTCTGTCGGATTCGGCAAAATCAAAATAGGAGCACTAGTCAACCTCCTCTTCAACTCTTGGAATCCTTCTTCACACTTGGCATCCCATATAAAGGCTTGTCCCTTCCTGGTCAGTTTAGTTAACGGTAATGCTAACTTTGAAAATCCTTCAATGAACTTTCTGTAATAACCTGCGAGGCCAAGAAAACTACGAATCTCAGATACTGACTTCGGAGCTTCCCACTGAGACACAGCTTATATCTTTGTAGGATCAACAGCAATACCATTCTTAGAAATCACATGTCCAAGAAAACTGACTTCTTCCAACCAGAATTCACACTTCGACAGTTTGGCAAAAAGTTGCTTCTCTTTCAACAGTTCTAACACAGTTCTGAGATGCTTTGCATGTTCTTCCTTACTCTTAGAATATATCAGGATATCGTCTATAAACACCACTACAAACTTGTCAAGATAAGGATGAAAGATCCTGTTCATATATTCCATAAAAACACTAGGTGCATTAGTAACCCTAAACGGCATTACAGAATACTCATAATGTCCATACCTCGTTCTAAAAGCAGTCTTCTGAATATCATCATCTTTCACACGTATCTGATGATACCCCGATCTCAGATCAATCTTACTAAACACACGTGCTCCAACCAACTGATCCATCAAGTCATCAATCCTCGGCAATGGATACCGATTCTTGATAGTAACCTTGTTCAATTGTCTGTAATCTACACACAGTCTCATTGAACCCTCTTTCTTCTTTACCAGTAACACAGGCGCACCCCACGGAGAAACACTAGGACGAATAAATTTCTTCTCAAGCAATTCCTCTAACTGCTTCTTCAGTTCAGCCAATTCAGACGGCGACATACGATACGGCGCCATCGACACAGGACTAGTTCCCGGAACCAAATCAATAGAAAATTCCACTTCTCTTTCTGGTGGTAATTCATTCACATCTTCTGGAAAGAGTTCTGGAAACTCACACACCACAGGCAATTCGCCACTCGCCACTTTCTCCTTCACATTCGTCAATGCGAACAACATAAACACTGTTGCCCCATCTCCGATGGCTTCATTCACTTGTCTAGCTGTCATTTCCAGATCATCATTACTAACCTCTTCAGGAAAAATTACCGTCTTCGTAAAACAGTTGATATGAACACGGTTGAATTCCAACCAGTTCATTCCCAGGATTACATCAAGTTGCTTCAACGGAAGGCACACTAAGTCCATCCCGAATTCCCTACCAAAAATGTCAACCGGACAATTCAAGCATGCAGACGAAGTAGTTACTGAACCCGACGCAGGAGTGTCAATAACCATACTTCCATTTATATCAGATATCTCAAGATTCAACCTCATAGCACAATCCAAAGAAATAAAAGAATGAGTTTCTCCAGTATCAATAATTGCAACTAAAGGTGTGCCATGAATGAAACACGTACCTTTAATCAACCTGTCCTCTGGAGTGGTCTCTGACCCGGTCAAAGCAAAAACCTTTCCTCCCGATTGGTTGTTTCTTCGGCTTAGGACAATTAGGACTGATGTGACCCTCTTCACCACAGTTGTAGCAAGTCACAACCCTCTTCTTGCAGTCAGCAGCAATATGACCCACTTGGTCACACTTGTAACACTTCTTTTGATCAACCTTGCATTCATTCCTACGATGTCCCATCTCACCACAATTGTAACACCTGATACGAGCACTGGAATCTCCCCCACTGGGTTTCTTCCAATCAACAGGTTTACCTCTACCATATGGCTTACCTCTATCCGGATTCTCTGGTACCTGATACCTTGCTTGATCTCATCACGAAGACCATTCTCAAATTTGACACATTTCGAGAACTCACTGGCTTCGTCATCATTGTAGTGCACATAGTACCTTGCCAGTTCCACGAACTTGGCAGCATACTCCGGTACTGACATATTGCCTTGAACCAGTGCCAGAAATTCAACTTCCTTTCTTCCCCTGACATCTTCAGGAAAATACCTCCTCAGAAATTCCCTCCTGAATACAGTCCAGGTAATTGCTGTACCATCAGCATCCAGCTCAGCTCTGGTTGACATCCACCAGTCATCAGCTTCTTCAGATAACATGTGAGTGCCATATCTCACCTTGAGATCCTCAGCACAATCAATGACTCTGAAAATCCTCTCGATCTCCTTAAGCCATTTCTGAGCACCCTCATGATCATGCGTGCCCTTGAACAATGGAGGATTGTTCCTCTAGAAACTGTTCAGTTGTCTGTCAGCACCAATCGCAGCTCCATTGGCATTCCCTCCTAGCACACCAGCAATCATGCCCAGAGCCTCAGCAATAGCATCGTCGTTTCTTCCTCCTCTTCCAGCCATTGTTCTGCTTAACACAAACAACCTAATCAGAACAAAAGTATCGACAAATAGCTCGTATTAGTCGCATACACAGAAGGACTGACACTAAGACTCTGGTCACAACGACCAACTATGCTCTGAAACCACTATTGTAACACCCCTCTAATAACCCGCGGCAATAACAATTATTAAATCAGAGTAACATGTAGAGAGGCACCACAATTGTATAAGTAATAAAACACACGTCGGTACATATCATGCATTCACTGAAACAACTGAAATTATAACTTATTAAATAAAATCATGTTTTACACAGCGGAATTAAAAGCACAGAGTCAACATTCATCATTAATGCATCCGACTCAACCAACAAAGCCAATTAGAGTTATAATCAACTCAAAACGAACGTGTTCCCAGTGTTACATCTACCAGAGCATGACACCGACACTATAACTAAAAACCGACTTATGAGCTAATCCTCACCAAGTCGCGCCGCTATCCTCAATCTGAAAAATGACAACAAGTAAGGGTGAGTCTCATCACAGTTAACCAATGTTATTGCATCATAAATAATAACACTTCATAGTTATATCATTCACCCAATTGTTTCATATCCAGACAAAACGTCATTCACACATCCACAGATAAACAGACAAGTCATCATATAACATATATCATCATGCTATAAACAAATCATGCACATGTATGAAACTGACACTATGCATGTGGTACCAAATCATCACCAGTTGAAATCATCCACCGACCGATCTATCATCATCCAGATATGGCCCTGCCAGCACAAATTCCACACAATGGGAATTCTGCCCCTCGCTGAATCCTCTCATCATATAGGATTCAGCCCATGTTTATGAATGCATGCAATATATATATATATATATATATATATATATATATATATATATATATATATATATATATATATATATATATATAACATACTTTCATCATTACCATTCTATGAGTAGCATCATCTATACTCATTTCATCATCATCATCATCATCAATACTAAGCATGTTCATATATACATTGACATCATTCAATACAATCAATCATCAGTAAACCACAGAATCACATCACAAGGTTTACACAATCTCAAACAACATACAAACAGGCCTACAAATCGAAAGTTACACATCATCGAACTTTCCAGAAAAATCACAAAACAGAAATTTCACATACAGGAAGCCATAAGCGTATCATAGGGCCCATACGCGTCCATACGCGTATCCCCTTGCCTCATACGCGTATCATACGCATCTCAACAGAATCAGATTTTTCCTACAAGCAACCTCATACGCGTATCAGTATAGCCATACGCGTATCACCAGAATAATTTTCCTCTTTCCAAATTCCCATACGCGTATGAGCATCCTCATACGCTCTCATACGCAAAACACCAGTACGTGGTATTTGGGACAGGGCAACTGCGTATCATACGTGTATAGCCCATTGGGAGTGTCCCCCATACGCGTATGACCTCATCCCATACGCGTATGGCACTGTTTCATACGCGAAACACCAGAAAATGCCCAGAACCTGCAGAATTCGTAACAGTCCAAAACCCATTCGTTTGTACTCATACCAGTCCACGATTTTGAGTCTAAAAACCAGAAAAATCACATCTAAACAGCATACGAATACGTCCATAACCATAGTATATGATCCCATAATCAATTTCATTCATCATACCCTAAATTTATCAGTTATTAGGGATTAACAGTCCAAATTCAATGATGAACACAGATGAAAATTCAGAATATAGAATCAATGGATCCAATCATACTCCTAATCCATACTATCACCCATAATACGATAAAAGAGATTAAACGGAGAGTCTCCCCTTACCTCAGATAAAAGTCTTGGTTCTTGGTCTCTCCCTCTACAGTTCTCCTTCACGTTCCTTGTTCCCAATTCTGTTCTTTCACGTTCTTTCTTTGTTTCCCAATTTCCAATTATTTTATGAAAATAATATTATTGAGATTAGTGAAAGCTTTACTAAATTACACCCCCATCTTTACTATTTCCTCATATGGCCCAAATGCCTTAAACCATTATTTATTCATTATTTCCTCAAAATCCCTAATAATTATAATTATTAATTAAATATTCCAATTTAAATTAATAATAAAATTATACGGGTGTTACAGTTATTCCTAAAGCTATAGTCTCCTTCGTTCATGGTAGATTCTTCCCCATCACTGAAACCACCTTGAGAATGTTGTTTGGGTTGATGAATTCTAAAGGTGAGACTGAAGCAGCTCCAAGAACCGATTGGGATGTTGTCTACGCTGAAATCTTTTCAGATGGGAAGAAATCAAAAAGTCAAGGATCTGAAGAACATATACAAGATATGGACAAAGATTCTTCTAGGTTGTTTCTACCACAGGAAATCAATAAGTTCATCATATTTCATCAATAGAGACCAACAATACATCATGTATTACCTTGGTACGCAAACGAAGGTGGATATCCCTTTCATCATTTTCAATCACTTGTGGAATGCTGTGAAAGATTCCAGAGATGAAAACAGAATGAAGCATAAGAGAAATGTAATTCCTTTTGGGAGGATCATTACAAATCTTCTGGTTCAAACCAAGATGGTTGAAAAGTTGGAAACTGCTGGAGTAATCAATAATCCTTACACCATTATTGGGAGTGCTCTGAACGCTCATACTCTGAAGAAAATGGGCTTAGTTCAAGCAATTGATTCTACTCCTCAAGCAAATCCAGATGTTAGAAACAGAAGGGTTCCGGTTTTAGCTGATTTTGAGATGTTCTTCAAAAATGAACAACCAGATGTTAAGATTCATTATCTTAATATTCTCAAACTAGTAAGATACCCGTGCTTCCGCACGAGTAAATTTATTTAATATTAAATAAAATTTAATTAGATACGTATAAATTAAAAATGAATGGTTTAATTATAAATGAAAAATATTCATATAAATTCAATTATATTAAATAATCATATAAAAAAAGATACTATAAGATGGAGATGATAAAAATGAAATATTAACATTTAAAAATAAAAATTATCTCTCAATTAATAGTAATTGTTGATTAAAATAACATAGCTACTATGTTGATAATGACCCGTGAAATAAAAAAATTATTTGATGCGATATAAAATATATTTAAAAACAAATGTAAAATAAACAATAATCATGGAAATTTAATTGTATTAAATAATAATAAAAACTCGTGAGATGGAGAAAAAAATAAAAATAAAGATATTATCTTTCAAATAAAGACAATGATTGATTAAAATAAAATAGACATTATGTTGATAGTGACCCGTGAGATAATAAATAAATAGAGAAAAAAATAAAATGAAAGTAAGAAAGTGTGAATAAAATGTGAGAGAAATTTGAAATTTTAATTAAGATAGAGAAAATGTGTAATGATCGATTAAAAAAATTAAATATTGAGTTGATAGTGACCCGTGAAATAATTAAATATTTTTGGGGATAATAATTAAATGATCGATTATTAATATTTTTTGTGATAATAGATAAATGTAGAAAAATTAAAATGAAAGTAAGAAAGTATGGAGAAATGAAATGTGAAAGAAATTTGAAATTTTTAGTAATATTAAAATTTAAAAATAGATTATTGATATTTTTTGTGATAATAAATAAATTAAGAAAAATTAAAATGAAAGTAAGAAAGTGTGGGAAAATGAAATGTAAAAGAAATTTGAAATTTTAAGTAAGAGAGAGAAGATGTGTGTTTAGGAGAAAAAGTTGAATCATAAAAATGCAATTGACACTTGGCAAAAAAGTTGATTTTCATTGGACAATAGAAAAGTGGTTGAGTGATTTTGTTAGTTACTATTTTTGTCCAATTTGTAGTATAATGTTTTTTAGTGGGAAGGGTAATTTTGACAGTTTGGTCAATTTCTTAGTAATAGATAGATAGTAGACAAGATGGTTCTGTAAATGCTCCTATTGGGATAAGCATGCAGAAGCTTCTGACTACTAAGGATGGAGTATCAGAAGTCTTTCCAGAAGTTGCGCCCCATCAAGAAAGAAGAACAAAGCGAAAGCTAGACCTTCCATCTATTAGTGAAGAGAAGAGAAATGAAAAGGAGGCCGAGGAACAGAAGGAGATTCAAAAGAAAGAAGCTGAAATAGAAAAGAAGAAGCAGAAGAATGAAGATAAGAAGAATGATAAGAAGGAAGATGATAAGGATGATAAGAAGGACGAAGAAAAGAAAAAGAAAAAGAAGAAAGATAAGAAAAAGAAAGACAAGAAAAAGAAAGAAGAAAAGAAGGTCGTTGAAAAAGAAAAGAAGAAGGAAGGAGAAGAACAAAAAGAAGATGAAAAGAAGGAAGAAGCAAGGAAGAAAGAAATTTCACAACGAAAGCAGAAGGTGGTGATTCAAAAGAAGAGGAAGGTTGTTGGAGATGAATCTAAGAGGCCTCACAAGAAGAGATCTTCAGGTATTCATATCTCTGAACCTGATTCTGTATCTGTTTTAATTTCAAAATCTGTACCAACAGAAGTTCTCCCACTCTCTCAACCAGATATTCAACCAAAAAAAGCCCCAGCCAAATCACCTCCAACCACCAAAGTTCTCACCCCTCCTCCTTCACCCAACTCTAAAGGCACTGCGCCTAATCTTGTTTCTGACCACCCTGTTTCTGAACCTATCCTAGAAATCTTACCCCTCCAAACACTCTTTCCTCCTCACACCTCTATCCCATCTTCTCAACCTCCTCCTCATTCAAACTATTCTCCTGTTGCTAACTCTGTTACCAATAATGCCACTGCATCAGAATCCACAAATTCTGATTCCTTAAAAGACCTCTTTCGTTCTAGCAATTATAAACCTAAACCTCGACCTGACCCTACTTTTGTAGTCTTGGATTCTGAGGATGAATCATAATCATTGCTTTCTCTTGATAGAGAACCTGAACCTTACTTCATTCTGAACCCAAACTCCTCAACCAAAAATTTCAAAACCAAACCTTCTGAACTTTCTGTTGGTGTACGTTTTGAATTCTTAAAGCTTAAGGTACAGGCAGGTTTAGATGCACTGAAGGTAGCACATAATGCCAACGTGGATTATGTTGCTTCTGAGAAACTCTGGAGAGCTTTTAGAAGAGAGATCAATTCAGACCTTCTGAAGTTGCAAGAAGCTTGTTTGGCTGATGCTCCTGGTCCTTCTGGATTTTTTGGGGTCTTTGAAGACAACTACTTCTATCCCATCAGAAGCTGGAAATCTCTTGAAGAGAAAGAAACTGTTGATGAGCTTGAAGAAGTGCATCCTCTGGCTTTGGTTGTGTGGAAGCCTTAATACAACGTTCTGACTGGAGACTTTCAGTCTATATTCAACTGGCTTAGGGAGAATCCCTCTGTTAAAGCACCAAGTATGGTATATCCAGAAGTTGAATACCCATCAGAACCGGTTTCTCCAACACCTCCAGAGAATCTGGCTGACATTCTTCTGGCTCTTGAAAATCCAGATGCTGAGATCCCTGCTCCTGTGTATGCTGAAGATACTTCTGAATCAAAAGCTGATGCTGAGAATCATGATGCTGAGAATCATTCTGCTGAGAAATCTCATGCTAAGGATAATCAAGATGATGTTCTCATGGTTGATGCAAATGCTGAGAATTCTCCTCTTATGGACAATAGCTTTGATGCTTCTTTTGCTGGACCTTCTGCCTCTGTTTTGATAAACACTATGAAGGCTCTTCAACAGAATCAAGCTGACTTGGCTACCCGTCTGAACAAGCATGAGGATACTCATGATGAGTTCAGATCATTCATGAAGACTCAGAAGGAAGACACTACTGAGATTAAAAACCTTCTGGCCATCTTAGTTAATAGGCTTGGACCGTCGTAGTGTGTCTTGGTCTTAGTTGTTTTCTTTGTTTCTATGCATCTGCTTTGACTTGCATCTGTTTCAATCTTTGTTGTATCTTCTGATATTTTAATAAATGAAATGTTATCTTCTTCACTCTGTGTGTCTTTTATCATCTGAATCTTTTAATGCTTTTTGATGTTATGACAAAAAGGGGGAGAAACATGATAATTGATTTGGTTTATTATATCAGTTGTTGGGATTAAGTCTCAACATTTCCTAACATTATTTGCAAGTTCTATGTCTTTGAGATTTTTTGCAGGATTGAAGGTATTCTGAAAAAGCTCAACATGAGAAGCAAATACATGGGGAAAAGCAATTCTATAAAGAAGCATGCTCTTGGAGAATTGAAGCTAGCTTAGTGCTGTGAAGCTTCAAGATCAGAAGCATGAAGAATGTTTTGATATTCATTTTAGAATTATCTAATATATTCTTCTTAGAATGCTCTGATACATATTCTTTCTCAAGAATGCTCTGATACATTCATGCTCTAATACATCTTGTTTAGTATGCTCTGATACATTCCAGGATGTAAAGATGCTCTGATACATTCAAGAATGTTCTGATTCAATCAAGCATGCTATGTTTCAATTGATTACAAAGGAGATATTCAAAGCTCTGAAGATGTCCTATGGAAGCAAGAAGCAGAAGCTCTGAATATTTTGAAGTTCTATGCAAAGTGAAAGTCTCGACTGAAATGGAAAAATACTCATGGAAGTCTTTTATTTATAAATTCTTCTAGTATTTATTTTAGGGGGAGATTGTTAATCTCAGGGGGAGACATATTCACACACTCTGATTATATGCTTATGCTATATCAATGTAATTGTCTTTTGTCATCTGATATCATGGTTACAAATTCATATCAATTATATATGTTTTTGTCATCATCAAAAAGGGAGATATTGTTAGAACAAGATTTGTTCTGATCAATATTCTTGTTTTGATGATAACATTATATATGAATTTTGTATAAGACAATGTGGTACTCTAATCCTTTGCATTTTCCATTTCAGGAAATACATAAAGAGTATGCACAATTCAGTGCTCAAGAGCACTGACTCAGAAGGTTCTGGATGGCTACATCAGAACATGCTCTGGCAAGACATCAGAAGATGGTCAAGCAGAATCAGAACATGGATTATGAAGCCTCAAAAGAACTTGAAGTCAGAAGCAGAAGCACTGAAGTTCTGAACGGTATCACGCTCAAGCACTTCAAAGTCAGAAGACAAGAAGATGCTCTCCACCAAGCTGATTAACTCTGATATTCAAACGTTGTATTCACAAATTTATGTTCAGAAGCAAGTACAAGATGACAGGCTATTAAGTCTAATCTCTGACTGACAAAAGGAACGTTAGAAGCTACAAAAGGCAAAGTCAATAAAAGCAGCAAAAGCATGGCTCGAGGTAGTTGACAAAAGTGTGAAACATTAAATGCAATGATGTACTATTCACGCAAAGTATTAAATGCAACCCAATGGTCATCTTCTCAGACGCCTATATATATGGAAGTTCTAATCAGAAGCAGCTAACCAACTCTTGCACATTATACCAAAACGCTGTTAAAATCAAAGCTCACGAACTTCATCTTCAACCTCACAAACTCTTGTAATATTTAGTGAGTGTTAAGCTTAGAACTTAAGATAAATATCACTATTGTGATTATAGCTTTATAAGAAGCAATTCATACTCTTGTAAGCTTTATTTTACATTGATTTTAAAAGGTTCCTAGAGTGATCAGTGTGATCAGTAGACTCTAGAAGACTTAGAGGTTATCTAAGTGGTGAATTCCTAGAGTGATCAAATTGTGATCTGTATACTCTAGAAGACTTAGAGGTTATCTAAGTGGAAAACCATTGTAATCAGTTGGATTAGTGGATTAAATCCTCAGTTGAGGTAAATCACTCTAAGGGGGTGGACTGGAGTAGTTTCGTTAACAACGAACCAGGATAAAAATAATTGTGTTCATTGTTTTTATCTTACAAGTTTTTAAAGTCACACTTATTCAAACCCCCCTTTCTAAGTGTTTTTCTATCCTTCATCAGCTTTGGTTCTGGAATCACCATTCAATGGACTTATCTCCATAGAGGTCCAGATAGACTCCCTAATTAAAATTTTGGCGCTCCAGATCCAGATGTCCTATCGAATGTCGAGACATCCAGTTTGTCATAAACTACGTAGGAAAAATATAAATAATTTCATGCAGTACTGAAAGGTAAAGAACACAATCAATTGTTGACCCAGTTCAGTGACAAACACACCTACTCTGGGGGCTACCAAGCTAGGAATGAAGTCCACTATCAACAATATTAATTTAGAGCTAAACTACCCCGTTTACAACTCTTCACTTAATCCCTACCCAATGACCCTTCTACTTATATCCTCTCTAGATATGGAATATCTCCATCCCACTTCTAATCACCTCAGTGATGTTGTACAGTTTTCCAGTCCCAGGATTTGTAACAACGACTTAATCACCAACATTCTAATCACACAAACACACGATATTAGAAGACACCCTTCCATGAAAATAACTACCCAAAACTCTTGACTAATAACAATAACTTGGAGTTACTTCAAAGCTTCCTCCAAGAACAATACACCTCTTACCTACAGGCTTCGATGTAGACACAACATCTCTTGCTTCACAACTTCAAGACAGACATGGTGATCTTCCCATAGGCCGGGAGATTCACCCTTAACAAACCCTGGAATTCTACATCTTGAATCTGTTATCAACCTGGGTTACAAATCCTTACATTTATATCTAAACCATAACCGAAACCCAACTGGATTTGGGCTTCTAATCGAAGCTAATTTGCTGTTACAGATGCGCAGTAACTTCTGCTACAAACAAGGTCATCAATCTTTAGTTTCATAAAATATATCCATATTTAGAAACTAAATAAAACTGTATATTCTTCAAATATTCTGATTGATTCTTCTGACCTGTTAAATATAAAACGCCTTTTATGACTGCATCATATCCGAGATATATTCTGCAGTAGTTAAATCATAACAGATTTAGCTAAATCTCTTCAGCTCAGGCATGATGATGTAACATCTCATATGATATGTTATTCCAGATGTTGAAGTAGTTCAACATAATATGTTCTAACATTCTATTTGGACTTCTTGCTATACCTGTTCTTCTTAGCATATTTTACACCCCATTATTGTTGTTATTATTTGTTTTACAAAAAATTAAGCCAACCCTAAAAACAGAGAACTTACACCAATTACACAAAAGGATCTCAAGAGATCTCATCTTCATAATGTAACCACACAACAAAATACCATAGAGAGAAATAAATTCTCCACCATTTTCTGAAATAGTGTTCAGAATTCAGATTTGCGTACATACGTCTGAAAAAAACTTAGCTCCCGTCAAAATATCTGTAGTCAGTTCTTATGTAAAACCTCAGATAAATACTCAGCCCCCGTCAATGTATTTATTATTAGTCAGATAAGACTACCTTTTCACACTAGGTAGACAATTTATTTGATAGCCTTCTTCTTCACACGTGTGGTACTTGATGACTTTTTCTACCTAATATCCAGTCACAGCAGCCAAAACATTCTGCTCCAAAACATTATACTTTCTTGGCTGAGGAGGCAATAACAACTCTCGAGATGATGTTCCAATATTTTATATGACATCATCCATTATTACTATGGTTCTGGAGATAACACCCATAGCTTTTTCATACGAAAACTCTAGAGGGAGACCATAAGAGCGTCACACTTCAACAATTAACCTTTTATACAGAACCATCAGCAACTATCACCATACACCAAAGAGTTTCTTTACATTCAAGTTTCAGACCACCTGTGACTTTGAGCTATACGGTGCTATCCTTCTGCACCAAATAGGAGATTCCCTCTTCAAGCAGACCACAATAACCATGGTATTTACTAATCATCATACCATGAACAGACTGTCGAAACAAGTTTGCTTCTCCCATTCTTCAGCCTTAAACAATTCATCCCAAGCAACTTGGGTGATACCAATAGACCATTAGCTGAATCACACATGACTGTAAGATAATTTTCCAGAATATTAACTTAACATAGGTTGATGCATCTCCATTTCACACAACCTCTTGTATGTTTCTCCTAATTTATCAAAACAAGATTTCCATGTTCCCATAGACTTGACAAGTGATATTAAGTTTGAGTAAACAACCTCTATCCTGTATGAGAGAAACACTAGTCGTACATATTGAGAAAAATAAATTCTTAGTACAAAGATGTCAAGACATTATATCTGGCATCTCAAGAATCTCCAACTCCAGATTTGGGATTCTTCATCATCAACTGCCATAAACTCCTTGAGAATCAAATATTCTCCTCCTTAATAGTAGCACAACATGTGGTTAGTGCACACCCACACAAAGCTCTCTCAACAGAATCTGTTCCATGCACACAAGCAATGTTCCATAAATCTAGCTCCTTTGATCAGAAGGATCTCCCAAATATTAGAGATAATGTTCTTGACATATGAACTTGACCTTCATATTCAAAAATCTGGTTGAGATAACAAATTTCTCTTGGACACTGAAGCTCAACCTCTACACTTCCTACTTACTTGAATCAGAAATAAACCAAACCAAGAAGTAGACAATTTGGTTTACCATTATTCAACCAACCAATCAAAGACATGTTTTCTGGACAAACATCTTAGATACACAGCCTAGATGCGTCCTCTTCCAAATCAGAAGTAGGTTCTAAACATACGTGATCATTACACATTTGTTCAGCACCCAGGGCATCTATTATGCAGCAGGAATCCGCACACCTACTGACATGATGTCCCAACATCTGGTAGGACATTAGTTCCCTTCTTATGGAACACAAAAAAACTAAGCTTGGTTCTGTAGTTGTCACTGCTTACAGAAAAACATGACAACCCTTGATCACCTTCAAGGTGTACAATAAATCCAAGCTCCAGTTACACCAACAACAACAAGACTTAGAATCACTTACCTAATTAGGTCAAGTATTAGGAAGACCCTTTTAGAAACCAAAATAAATGGCTCTAATCATTCTTAAACAGCCGGCAAGACAAGCTTATTGAAAAATGCATCACCACATACTAAAGTTCCTTTTTGAGAGGACTTGAGAAATAAAGCTCAAGTCTCGTTGGCAACTTTATACGGTTGGTTAAAAACAGCTTTGCATACATCCTATCACCATAGGATACACCTACTGAGGAGACCAAACCCAAATTCTTTTCCAATAAAATACCTTACGTGGAACAACCAGGGTACATCAAATACCATGCAGCAGAATACACAGGCACAACCTCCTCAACTCCCTTCAGCCACAACATAGGTTTGAAAATAAATCAAACTATACAAAAGCTAATCACCAAAGCTACATGCCTGAAAAACAACAGACATATCCAATTATCACCCTGTCATGAATAGTCCATCTTCAACTTCTAGGGACCATTCAAACAACAATATGAACTTCTCCAAGTTCAAAAATATTTTTAGTAGGTACCTTCTACCTTTCCCATAACCAGAAAGTATCTTCCCTAGGATCTCACCGAGAAAATTGAACAGGATGCCCGCTCTGATACTAATTGAAATTCTGGTATGACAAAACTCAGATGTCCTATAGAATGTCGAGACATCATATCTGACAGAAAACATGGCAAGGCGTATAATAGATAAAATAGGTACTAAAAGGATAAAGAACACACAGGATTTGTTAACCCAGTTCGGTCTAACTACCTACTCTGGGGGCTACCAAGTCAGGAAGAAGACTCCACTTTCAGTAGTACTATTTTATGTAAACAACCTCTGGTTTACAGATAAACAACCTCTGGTTTACCTAGTCACTACTCAATGCAACCTTTATCTTAGAACTCAATATAGGATAAGAGAACCTCTGCTCACTCCCTAGTGATACCTAAGTGTTACAACCCTACAACAACTATTTAAACAACAACAGGAAGATACACTTCCTCAAACTAACCAAGACCTAAAGCTAAAACTCACTGTTTACAACTTTACTCCTAATAAAAAACAACAACTTGGAGTTGCTTCAATTCTTCCTCCAAGAACAATACTCAGCTCATTACCTAAAGGTTTCAGAGTGAGAACAAAGTGACCACCTCACAACCCGTGCGGTTCACTTTACCAACTCTCCTAGAGAGTAGCCCTAAGACTCATCCTTAATGATTGCATCTTAATGAATTCGGCTGGCTCACTAAACCTAGGTTACAAAGCTTCTATTTATAACCTATACCCAACTAGATTTGGGCTTTATATCACAACACTTCAGCTGTTACAAATCAGCATAAACTTCTGTTACAATTAAGGTTTTTAGTCGTTTGTTTCCTAAATAATCTCCTTATTTAGAAAGTCTTCATTCTCCTTGACTTCTGATTGAATCTTCTAGACCTTTAAATCTGCATCACATAGGATTGCATAATATCCTCTGAATATTCTACTTCTGTTAATTTTGATCTGAATCTCATTAATACAGCTCAGCAGGCGCGATGTTGAATGTTCCCTCATAGGACATCTTCTTCGACATGTTGTTCCAGATGTTGAATAACTTCAACACAACATGTTCTGACATTTCATAGGACATCTTGTTGTACGTGTTCTTCTTAGAAAGTATATACATCCTATTTTACATACTGCTGCTATTATTTGGTTTACTAAAATTAATGCCAATCCTAAAAATAGAGAACTTACAAGAAGAATAAAGAAATCCCCGGGCATCGGACATGTGTTTACAGTGATTTCTAGTAAAACAACCGCTAGTCTTCCAAATTAAATATTTTGGTGACTTACAGGATCGTATTCCATGAAAACAATAAGAATTCTCTAAGTGTTATAACTATCTAACAATGTAGGTAAAGAGGACTTCGACCCTGAATTCTAAATGTTTGGAATTTAAAGGTTTAAACTGAAAACTTAAAGGAAAATAGAAAATCATATCAAATGACTCTGAAAATAAAGACTTCAACTGGAAAAGGTAAAGGAGATAAAATGATATATGAAGTATTTCGAATTGATAATGTAAAATATCTTTGAAAGACAATAATTGTGTTTCTTAAGCATAATACTCAATATCGTATTCGGATAACAACATCTTCCAGTGGGCGATTCTTCCAATCAACGCAGGCTTTTCAAATATATACTTGATTGGATCGATTTTGGAGATTAACCAAGTAGTATGATTCAACATATATTGTCTCAATCTTTTCGCAGCCCAAGCTAGCGCACAACAAGTCTTTTCAAGCGACGAATACCATGACTCACAATCTTTGAATTTCTTACTCAAATAGTAGATGACATACTTTTTCTTTCCAGTCTCATCTTGCGGACCCAATACACAACCCATGGAACGGTCTTACACAGTTAAGTACATAATCAGAGGCTTTCGTTCAACAGGTGTTAGCAAAATCGGAGGATCAATCATATATTCTTTGATATTGTCGAAAGCATTTTACAATCCACGGTCCACACACATCCCTGATCTTAGAAAAGGGGGGGGGGGGTTGAATAAGTGTGACTTTTAAAACTTATTAGATAAAAACAATGAACACGATTATTTTTATCCTAGTTCGTTATTAACGAAACTACTCCAGTTCACCCCCTTAGAGTGATTTACCTCAACAAAGGATTTAATCCACTAATCAATCTGATTACAATGGTTTTCCACTTAGATAACCTCTACGTCTTCTAGAGTATACAGATCACAACTTGATCCCTCTAGGAAATTACCACTTAGATAACCTCTAAGTCTTCTAGAGCCTACTGATCACTCTAGGAACCTTTTACAATCAATGTAAAAATTTTTTTACAAGAGTATGAATTGCTTCTTATAAATCTATAATCACAACAGTCATATTTCTCTTAAGTTCTAAGCTTAACACTCACTAAATATTACAAGAGTTGTGAGGTTGAAGATGAAGTTCGTGAGCTTTGAATTTGACAGCGTTTCAGTATTTTGTGCAAGAATTCATTAGCTGCTTCTGATCAGAACTTCCATATTTATAGGCGTTTGAGAAGATGGTCGTTGGGTTGCATTTAATGCATTGCGTGAATAGTACATCATTGCATTTAATGTTACACACTTTTGTCAACTACCTCGAGCCATGCTTTTGCTGCTTTTACTGACTTTGCCTTTTGTAGCTTCTAACGTTCCTTTTGTCAGTCAGAGATTAGATTTAATAGCCCGTCATCTTGTACTTGCTTCTGAACTCAGATTTGTGAATACAACGTTTGCATATCAGAGTCAATCAGCTTGGTGCAGAGCAAATTCTTGTCTTCTGACCTTGAAGTGCTTGAGCGTGATACCGTTCAGAACATTAGTGCTTCTGCTTCTGACTTCATGTTCTTCTGATGCTTCATAGTCCATGTTCTGATTCTGCTTGACCATCTTCTGATGTATTGCCAGAGCATGTTCTGATGCAGCCATCCAGAACCTTTTGAGTCAGTGCTTCTGAGCGCTGAATTGTGGATACTCTTTAAGTATTTCATGAAATGGAAAATGCAAAGGATTATAGTACCATATTGTATTATACAAAATTCATATATAATGTTATCATCAAAACAAGAATATTGATCAGAACAAATCTTGTTCTAACATCTTTAACAACTTAAAGATCGACTCACAAGTAACAATCATATTGGAAATGAACATGGAGATATAATTCAAACGTCCAAGGAAACCTCTTACTTGTTTATGAGTACTTGGTACTAGCATTTCTTGAATAGCTTTGACTTTATCAGGATCTTCTTCGATACCTTTCTGGCTGACAATGAAGGCCAACAATTTTCCTGAACGCACACCAAAAGTACCTTTGTTTGGATTCAAACGCTGAAACAACTTTAGTAGATCTTTCATATGCTCTTCCTATGATTGAGACTTGGCAATCATGTCATCCACATATACCTCGATCTCTTTGTGCATCATATCATGGAACAAAGTCGTCATGGCCCTCTGGTACGTCTCACCAACATTCTTCAATCCAAAAGGCATCACTCTATAGCAGAAAGTTCCCCGGGTGTGATGAATGTTATTTTTCCCATGTCCTTAGGTTTCATCTTGATCTGATTATATCCCGAAAAACCATCCATGAAAGAGAAAACATCAAACTTGGTTATACTTTCCACCAACATACCAATGTGCGGTAGCAGAAAATCATCTTTTGAACTAGCCTTGTTCAAATATTTATAATCAACACACATGTGAACTTTCCCATCTTTCTTTGGTACTGGCACAATAATGGAAATCCATTGACGTTATAATGATGTGACAAGGAAACTTACGTCTATCTGCTTTAGAACCTCATTCTTAATCTTTTCGGCCATGTCGGGATGACTTCTTCTCAACTTTTGCTTAACAGGGGGAACATTCAGGATTCAATGGCAATCGATGCTCCAGAATATATGTATCCAAATCAGGCATATCTTGATAGGACCAAGCAAAAATATCAACATATTCTCTCAAAAGCTCTACCATCCTCTTCTTGATATCTAGATCCAGCAGTGCTCTGATCTTAACTCCCTTTTATACTCTTCAGAACCCGGTTTAATTACTTCTAATGGCTCTTTGTACGACCAAATGGTATCTTCCTCAACCTCAAGAAATCGGGAATACATTCTTCACCATCTTCTTATGCCTCGTACATAAGATATTCAAAGTTAGGAAGGGTTGCAGGATCATTACTTTCAACGATTTTATTGATTAATCTACACAATGTGATTATTTGATTTTAGGAAAAGAAATACACAAACGAGTAATCATGCTGATTATGACAACCATTAATGTTATTTATTTAAACATTTTTTGTGTTACCATTTTTCCAAAGAAAAGCAAAAAGATAAAAAGCACATATATGCAGGAACAAAATGACTTTTATTGTTGATTTTAACATTTGAAACAAATAGAAAAGCCCTAAAAATTCACTTTCACCTTGGGCAAAGTGAAAGGATTTTTGAAAAACATAAAACAAATTACTTTAAAACATGAGTAAACTCAAGAGCATTAATGGAGATCCAATTTTTGACCACTTTTCCACGTATCACAAAATTTGGCATCCCAGTCTCTGGTTTGTCTTCAATGATAGCATCCCCCTCTAGAGGAGTTAGGTGTATGAATCCAGCACTACGAAACATCTCATGGAAAGAACGGGAGGCAGACTCTTTTTTTATTGAAGTAGAATATTCACAAAGTCAGAACCAATCATCCAAGAAACAAAAACTATTATTTAAAACATAAAAAAAAAAGTGATTTTAAAATGGTCTAAAATAAGATATTATTGATGAATACTTAAGTGGTATCCAAACACCAGATAAATTTCTCGTAAGACCATAGTAAAATCAGAAAAAACTATATATGATTTTTAGGAAAAGGTCTATTTAAAAATCACCAAAAATGATTAATTAATTGAAATTTTGTGATGAAATACATAAATGGTATCATAACATCAAACAAAGATCCAAAAAATTAACTATAGGTCACAGTCAACATGTGTAGACAAATTTTTTTTTAATAATTTTTGAAAGTAAGAAAAAAATTCTTAACCAATTAAAACAAAGCTAATAAAGAAAAAAAAACAAGAAAATATTAAAACAAAAATAAAATACGTAAAAATATAAATCAAAAAGAGAAAATTAAAAGAAAATTTTAGCAAAAAACAATTGTATTTTTTGGAATTAAAATGAAAGAGTTATTAATTTTTGAAGTTAAATCAATTAAAAAGCTAAATAAAAGAAAAATAAAATAAAATAGAAATGATGTAGGCCATTGGATCAGCGTCAAAACGCGTTAGTAATCACATCTAAGGACATGGCGCGCCGTGCATGATATGGACTTTAATGAATGAAGCACTTAATCAAAACGTTTAAAACAAAATTTAAAAAAAGCGTGTCAACACATCATTGGCTGAAGATGACCACGTTATCATCTTTAACCTCTCGCCAAGGCCAAAACCAGATTTCCCCAACTGTAAAATTAGAGATCAAGATCTATGCCATTTTCTTCGCCTGTTCAAGACGATTACAATGGTACCTTCGTGAAAAATTTATTTAAACCATAGCTTACACGTTTTGGAAAAAACTAGAAGAACAAATTGAAAGGGATTTGAAAAATACATAACCTAAACTCACTTCTGTAGCAACCTGCCCTAAAAATTAAAGGTTTAGAGTCGCCACCTATTCTGAAGGGCGAATAGGAAACCCTACGCAGTTTAGAGATCGGGTAAGTTATTATAATCAGGTTGAGGGAAGGTGTTAGGCACCCTCAACCCTTTCCTATTGGCTTTGAATCTAAGGGTCAAGTTTTATGGCTAAAAGTTAAGGTTAATAGCTAAGGAATTGAATAGGGGAAAAATTGAGATTTTCGGGAAGGGAACTCGCCTTGGTTATCCAAGTGCCTACGTATCTCCTTATGGAGAATCAGAGTCAACGTAGTTCGGGGCACAGGGTTGTACGCCTTTTGAATTTGATATGAATGTGTTGAAGGTATTTTGAATTACCATTTCGCAGTTTTGAAAAGGTATTTTGAATTACCTTCGTAGTTTCGCAGTATTGAAGAGATGAAAATCTCTGGTTTGTGGTTGGATGTGTTTTAAGTGTTTGGGCGTACAACCCTGATTTGATATAGCACCGTTAGATGCGATGACCAATAGATTTGGTCAGTATAACTAACGGATTAAGGGGCATTACTGGTTACTCAGATCGATAGATTGATCGTCGCGGGCAGCAAATTAAATGTGTTTTGATTTTATGTATTTTTTATCTCTCGTCTACTGTGACTAATAGATTTAGTCGGGTCGAGGAGAGAATTATTTCTCGTCTAATGCGACTAATAGGTATAGTCGGTTCGAGGAGAAAATTTAAAATTAATCAAGAATCAATTGAAAATTTTGCCCAAATGGGATTGGGCGAACCCTAACACCTATAACCTTTCTAGGGTTTTTATTGTGATTAATAATTAAAAATGATTAAATAAATTTGTCAAGATAATTGAGTAATCGGGAAAATAATTCTAAACCCTAATTATGAGCCTATCCTAATTTATATCTAATCCTAACTCTAATTGAATAATTCTAACCCTAATTGAATAATTTGATTAAAACTAACACAATTTAATTATCAATTTAATCTAACTAATTAAATAAAAATAAATAAATAAATAAACCTGGGAATGGTTCTGTGCAGCTGACCCTTGAAGCTCCATGATATGCCCTCAATCCCTGATGCGTTAGATTGGAATCATTGGTGATCCAATGGCTGATAACGAGGCTCCTCCATAGTCTTGCGTTGGGGTTATTGTACAGAATCTGTAAGCTGAATAACTCAAAAAATATTGTCACCATCCTGGGTTTGAACCCAGGACCAATGGATCTACAGCGCCTGCGTGTAAGCAACTCAGCTACGTGCTTTTGCTGTTTTATAAGCAACCAACATGAAATTGAAATTCTGGACTCAGACACGCGATGTCTTACAGGATGTCACGACATCACTATCTGAATGTTTTTAAACAAACGAACAAAGTGTAAACAGAAAAAAAATAACACAAGAAAATTGTTAACCCAGTTCGGTTCTAACAAACCTACATCTGGGGGCTACCAAGCCAGGGAGGAAGTCCACTATAAGTAATATCAATTCAAGGTAATACAACTCAATATTACGCCTTTCACTTAATATCTACCCAATGCAACTTCAATCTAAATCACTAGACCAGAGATCCTACTCACTCCCCCTCAATCACAGCAGTGATGAAAACTGACAAACAAGTAATAACAGAAGACACTCTTCAAAGACACAACTTGATCTTGCTTAAAAGCTTTGATCAAGTACAATAGTACTCTTGCTTAAAAGCTTCGAGTACCTCTTACAACTCAAAAGAAAACCGCCTAGACCAAGACAATCATCATGATGATTGTTTGGCTTACAAGAAATCTAATACACAGACGAACAACACAACAATCTTCTGGACGGCAAACCCTAAAAAAACACACACGTCCAGCAGCTTCTTCATTTGTTTTATATAACCTTGCAGCAGCTGGGCCTTGGATCCAATATCAGTTTTAAACCTCATTAAAACCATTTCCGATAGGGCAAAGATCCATCGCATAACATTGTTCTGAAACACAACAATATCCAAAGTTTCCAAAAGAGGCGCGCAAAGTCTTAACTGATCAAATAACCAAAGGCGAACATAACACAGCAGCTTCGGATGTCTTGACATCAGTCTTGACATCAGGTAAACGCCTGCACAATAAAAACTACAAGAAAAACTTCAAACCACTGAGCGTCTAGACATCAGGATTGACAAGATAAAGACACTATTTGTTTTACCAAAAAAACCAGCCAATCAATAACACCTACAAACTCCCCCTTTGGCGAATTTTTTGGCTAAAACAACAGGTGATGATACCATCAGAGATCAGAGTACACGCAGCAGCCAACAACAGAAAAATAAATTCTGTACACACACGCAGCCAACAACATAAAAATAAATTCTGATAGCCAACAACTATATCATCATCTACATCACTTCTCCCCCTTTCTAGCCACAAAAGAAGCCAAACAACAGATGAAGATATACACTTCAGAATCATTCTCCTTACTCATCTCCACACCATTGGAGCTACTAGTTCGGGCATCAGCATCCTCACCCTCCTCAGCCATCACTCTCACCAGTATGATCTTCACCACCATCAGCAGAGTATACTTGACAGTCAAGGAAGTAATAGTGCTGGTCCCACAACCAATTGATTGCTATAATCCTTCACAAAGACAAATGCCTAGTTTGCTTCTTAGATTTTCAAATTGATTTGCATCCAAGGCTTTTGTGAAAATATCAGCTAGTTGAAGGTTTGTAGCAACATGTTCCAAGACAATTGTTTTATTTTCAACAAGATCTCTAATGTAATGATGTCTAATATCAATGTGCTTGGTCCTGCTATGCTGAATAGGATTCTTTGAAATGTTAATGGCACTTAAATTGTCACAATATAGTGTCATGACATCTTGTGTGACATTGTATTCTGATAACATCTGTTTCATCCAAACAAGCTGAGAGCAACTACTTCCAGCTGCAATGTATTCTGCCTCTGCAGTGGACAGAGACACACAATTTTGTTTCTTGCTGAACCATGAAATAAGATTATTACCCAAGAAGAAACATCCTCCTGAAGTGCTTTTTCTGTCATCAGCACTTCCTGCCCAGTCTGCATCACAATACCCAGTGAGAATGGGTTCACACCCATGAGAGTAGAGCATTCCATATTCACAAGTACCATTCACATATTTCAGGATCCTCTTGACTTGATTGATATGGCTGGTTTTGGGTTCTGCTTGATACCTGGCACATACCCCAACAGCAAAGGCAATATCAGGTCTACTGGCTGTAAGATACAGCAGACTTCCTATCATGCTTCTGTATAGGCTTTGATCAACACTGGTTCCCTTTTCATCTTTGGTCAGCTTCAAATGGGTAGGTGCTGGTGTCCTTTTGTGAGAAGCACTTTCCATTCCAAACTTTTTGACAATGTTTCTAGCATACTTGCTCTGAGAGAGAAAGATTGAGTCTTCCATCTGTTTGACTTGCAGCCCAAGAAAATAGGTTAATTCTCCAACTAGACTCATTTCAAATTCAGATTGCATCTGATCAACAAATTGTCTAGTCATCTTGTCTGACATTCCACCAAATACAATATCATCCACATAGATTTGAGCTATCAGAATCTTCCCTCCTTCATCTTTGACAAAAAGTGTTTTATCTATCCCTCCTTTCCTGTATCCATTGCTAGTAAGAAACTCAGTTAGTCTCTCATACCAAGCTCTAGGGGCTTGTTTCAAACCATAAAGAGCTTTTCTTAGTTTGTAAACATGATCAGGATGATTTGGATCTGCAAAACCTTTAGGTTGCTCTACATAGACTTCCTCATTCAAATACCCATTCAAGAAAGCACTCTTCACATCCATCTGGTATAGTTTGAATTTCAGAATACAGGCAATCCCCAACATTAGCCTAATTGACTCAAGTCTGGCAACAGGGGCAAAGGTTTCATCAAAGTCAATTCCTTCAACTTGGGTGTATCCTTGAGCAACTAGCCTTGCTTTGTTTCTGATAACAGTTCCCAGTTCATCTGACTTGTTCTTGTAAACCCATTTAGTTCCAATGACATTAGTACCTTTAGGTCTTGGTACCAGCTCCCATACTTCATTTCTTTCAAACTGGCCTAGTTCTTCCTGCATGGCATTAATCCAGAACTCATCTGTTAATGCTTCCTTGACATTTTTGGGTTCAATCTTTGATACAAAACAAGAGTTTGAGACAACTTCTCTTGACCTTGTAATAACTCCACTGTTGAGATCCCCTATAATAAGTTCTTTAGGATGATCTTTCTGAAGTCTTATAGAAGGAATCTTGTTAGGGGGTTCAGTCTCAGCTTCTGTGATAGTGGGACTGCAATCATCTTCTCTTGTAGACCCTTCTGCTGTAAGATCCCAGAATGTTCCGACATCTCCTGTGACATCTGCTTGATTGTGAATATCATCAACCACAACATTTATGGATTCCATTATTGTTTTGGTTCTTGAGTTGAATACTCTATAGGCTCTACTATTTGTAGAGTAGCCCAAAAAGATTCCTTCATCACTCTTGGGATCCATCTTCCTCCTGTGATCTCTATCAGCAAGAATGTAACACTTACTACCAAACACATGAAAGTATTTGACAGTGGGTTTCCTTCCCTTCCAGATCTCATATAGGGTGGTAGAGGTTCCTTTTCTTAAGGTGACTCTATTATGGACATAGCAAGCAGTATTCATGGCTTCAGCCCAGAAGTAGATAGGGAGATTCTTAGCATGGATCATAGCTCTTGCTGATTCTTGAATAGTTCTATTCTTTCTTTCAACAACCCCATTTTGCTGTGGAGTAATAGGGGAAGAGAATTCATGGTGTATTCCTTCAGAGGAGCAGAATTCAGCAAACTTTTGATTCTCAAATTCCTTTCCATGATCACTTCTGATTCTCACAACATTATTCTCTTTTTCTCTTTGAATTCTTTGACATAGGTCCTTGAAAACATCAAACACGTCTGACTTTTCTCTGATGAAGTTTACCCAAGTGTACCTGGAGTAGTCATCCACAACCACATAAGCATATTTCTTTCCTCCAAGACTTTCTATCTGCATTGGTCCCATCAGGTCCATATGTAGGAGTTCAAGAACTCTGGAAGTAGTCAAATGTGTAACCTTTGGGTGTGACATCCTGGTTTGTTTTCCTACCTGACACTCACCACATATTTTTCCTTCATCAATTTGTAGCTTAGGAATTCCTCTTACAGCTTCCAGAGAAATAATTCTTTTCATACCTCTTAGATGAAGGTGACCAAGTTTTTGGTGCCACTGCTTTGCTTCTTCTTCTTTAGAGCACACAGTAGAGTAGCTGGATTCATGAGACACCCACAAGTAGCAGTTATCTTTGGATCTGACACCCCTCATTACTACTTCCTTTTCTTTACTAGTAACCACACACTCATCTTTGGTGAAATTGACTTGGTATCCTTGGTCACATAGTTGACTGATGCTTATGAGGTTAGCTGTCAGGCCCTTGACTAACAAAACACCTTCTAAGTTTGGCACTCCTGAACAGTCTAATTTTCCAACTCCTTTGATTTCTCCTTTAGCACCATCACCAAAGGTTACATAGCTAGTGGAATGACTCTTGATATCAACAAGCAGGTTCTTGAGTCCAGTCATGTGTCTGGAACATCCACTATCAAAATACCAGTCTTCTTTGGCTGAAACTCTAAGTGATGTATGGGCTATTAAAGCCATACTTTTAGGTTTCCAATGTTGCTTCTGGATGGGCATGATCTGCTTAGGTTTGTAAGAAGGAGCTTGATCTGGATATCCATATAGTCTGAAGCAAAAAGGCTTAATGTGTCCAAATCTTCCACAGTGATGACATCTCCATCTTTGAAATTTTCTCTTCATTTCACCTTTCTCGTGATGTTGAGTCACATGTTTTGACATTGGCTTCGACATCTCAGCTTCAGGTTTAGTTCTGCTACTATCTTGGACATATTTCTTTGTACTAACAAATCCTATGCCAGACATATCTCTTGAACTTTTTCCAACCTGCAAGATCTCCTCCAGCATATCCGTGCCATTGTTCAACATTTTTACTGATTTAGACATCTGATCAAGTTTGGATTGTAACAGGATAGTTTCACCATTCAGTTCAGATATAGTTTCACTCAGCTCTTTGTTATCTGCCTCCAACTGAGCTATGTATTTCTTCTGATCTTCACCTTGTTGACACACTTCAGCACATTTGATACACAGCTTTCTGTAGGAGCCTGCCAGTTCTTCAAAGGTTAGCTCGTCTTTCCTAGAATCTTCATCTGAATTGCAAATTCCAGTAAGGGCTGTGACATGTTTGGCTGATTCTTCTTCAAAATCACTCTCAGAATCTTCATCAGACCAGGAGACTGACAATCCTTTCTTTTGTTTCTTGAGATAGGTAGGGCATTCAGCTCTAATATGTCCATACCCTTCACATCCATGACATTGAATCCCTTTACTGTGATTGTATTTTTCTTCTGGTTTATCTCTTCTGCCAGAGTCATAAGATCTGCTGATGTCAGATGAGATGTTCTTGACATTAGGTCTTGGCTTCTGATCCATTCTTCTTATAATTTTGTTGAATTGTTTGCCAAGCATAGCTATAGAATCAGATAGATTCTCTTCTCTACTTTCCTCTACTTCCTCTTGAGAGTTGGACACAAAGGCTATGCTCTTGTTCTTCTTTTCAGAATTTTCATTGATTCCCATCTCAAAAGTTTGTAGAGATCCAATTAACTCTTCTACCTTCATTTGGCTGATGTCCTGTGCCTCTTCTATAGCTGTGACTTTCATATCAAATCTCTTAGGTAGGGATCTAAGGATTTTCCTCACTAACTTTTCATCAGACATTTTTTCTCCCAAAGCTCCTGAGGTATTAGCAATATCGAGTAAATTCATATGAAAATCCTTAATACTTTCATCGTCCCTCATCCTTAGATTTTCAAATTTTGTAGTTAGCAGTTGAAGTCTTGACATCTTCACTTTGGAGGTGCCCTCATGAGTAGTCTTTAGGATATCCCAGACATCTTTGGCTAGTTCACACTGGTGAACCAGTCTGAATATATTTTTGTCAATTCCATTGAATAAAGCATTTAGGGCTTTAGAGTTGCCAAGCGCCAATGCTTCTTCATCTTTGTCCCAATCTTCCTCTGGTTTAAGAGTCTTGTTGCCATCTTTATCAGTAATAACAGGATGTTCCCATCCTTTGTTCACAGCTCTCCATGCTTTGCTGTTCACAGATTTCAGAAAAGCCACCATGAGAGGTTTCCAATAATCATAATTAGAACCATCCAGAATGGGTGGTCTCATTATAAATCCACCACCTTCTTTGTCCATCGAACCAGAAAATACTTTCCCTAGATCTCACCCAGTAAAAACAGGCAGGGTGCCTGCTCTGATGCCAATTGAAATTCTGGACTCAGACACGCGATGTCTTACAGGATGTCACGACATCACTATCTGAATGTTTTTAAACAAACGAACAAAGTGTAAACAGAAAAAAAATAACACAAGAAAATTGTTAACCCAGTTCGGTTCTAACAAACCTACATCTGGGGGCTACCAAGCCAGGGAGGAAGTCCACTATAAGTAATATCAATTCAAGGTAATACAACTCAATATTACGCCTTTCACTTAATATCTACCCAATGCAACTTCAATCTAAATCACTAGACCAGAGATCCTACTCACTCCCCCTCAATCACAGCAGTGATGAAAACTGACAAACAAGTAATAACAGAAGACACTCTTCAAAGACACAACTTGATCTTGCTTAAAAGCTTTGATCAAGTACAATAGTACTCTTGCTTAAAAGCTTCGAGTACCTCTTACAACTCAAAAGAAAACCGCCTAGACCAAGACAATCATCATGATGATTGTTTGGCTTACAAGAAATCTAATACACAGACGAACAACACAACAATCTTCTGGACGGCAAACCCTAAAAAAACACACACGTCCAGCAGCTTCTTCATTTGTTTTATATAACCTTGCAGCAGCTGGGCCTTGGATCCAATATCAGTTTTAAACCTCATTAAAACCATTTCCGATAGGGCAAAGATCCATCGCATAACATTGTTCTGAAACACAACAATATCCAAAGTTTCCAAAAGAGGCGCGCAAAGTCTTAACTGATCAAATAACCAAAGGCGAACATAACACAGCAGCTTCGGATGTCTTGACATCAGTCTTGACATCAGGTAAACGCCTGCACAATAAAAACTACAAGAAAAACTTCAAACCACTGAGCGTCTAGACATCAGGATTGACAAGATAAAGACACTATTTGTTTTACCAAAAAAAACAGCCAATCAATAACACCTACAGAAATAAATATAAACAAACGTGATAAATGAAAAAGAAAACTAATGGATGCGAAGTGGGCCCCCCAAGAATTAGGATTGACGAATCAGAACGCGCGAAAGTGGAGTGACAATTTGACTGTCCAATCAGATGCGTCCGAGGGTGCCACGCGAGCACCTTGACTGGCCTTGAGAAAAGAAGCCACCGGAACAGTGTTTCCGGTTGTCTTCTCCGATCACTCCCGGCGGCGCACCTGCAAAAATGACGGTAAAAGAAAAAGGGAAGCACCCACTCACCCTAATTGGGACCTTGCGAACCTCGTGGTGCCATTAGTTTTGGCTGAAAACCTCTGTAAACGTCCATACAAGGAGGATGAATGTTGTTGCCCTAATAATGGCATATAGAGTTTCCGGTCCAGAACCTTACATGTGATACGTCAAAACGATCCTAAATATATCCCTGAGCGTGACTATACACAAGAGATCGATTAAAAATACGTGAATCAACGAATTTGAGATTAAAGAACCTTACCTCCGGCGAGCTTGCGTTAAGGACGTTCTGACTGCGCCTATTCCTTCCTGAGGATCGTGTTCAGCTCCTGGTGGTCTTAGGAGCGTGAATGAGCTCCTAGTTTTGGTTGAAAACTGCTGCAAAAAAAATCTCTTTTCTTATGCCCTAGCTTTGTTATTTTTTGTATCATGCAGCCTTTGTCTCCTTTCTCCTAATTTCGTCCTCCTCTCTATTAGTAAATGTTTCAGCATATATATGAACAGAATTAGGTTAGCATTGTGGGCCTCCATCCTTAGGTTATGAGATTTTGGTAACTTTACATAATTTGTATAAAAACCTTCCAAAATTGGTCATCTCTCATTCTCCACCAACCCTCACGTTTTTGGGCATCTCATGAAGTGTAATATGGGCCTTCCAAACATAACAATCAAACTCATGTGGATTAATCCAATTATTTTCATATTTACTCAACTTATTTGCCCTTTTAATTAAATAAAATTTAAATAAGTATGAGTAAAAATAATGAAAATATGAGGATGGTCTTAGGAGTCGGTTTTTTTAGGTCACAAGGTTGTTTGAATCAAAATCTTAGTCTTATCAAATCAAAGAATGCAAAGTTGTGCACTTAGGGTTTCATGTATCTCTTGAAAATCGACTAACTTGTGCGCATTGTTTCTCCCTCATTATTCGCCTTATAACCATGTTCCATGACTCTTTGGAAAACTCAGAGAGTCCTTTAAAACCTCCTTTTGGTTTCACCTCGATTAGAGCTTCTATGCTCAAGTTATGAGCCTTGACCCAAAAGGTGTTTCTTGTCGACTTTTTGTTTAAAAAACCCTGATCTGAACCTTTGAGCAGGAGAGAGTGACTTGAGTTTAACCATTGAGCCTTGAATATTCATAATCCTTTGATGAAATGAAAACCCTAATTTTAGAAGTCCTTGATTAGAAGACTGTTGCTTGAGAAGGAGCCTTGAGCCTTGAGTTATTGGAGATGAAATGAGGAAACCTTTATTGAATATAGGAGGGCAAATTTTGGGGTATGACAGCTGCCCCTGTTCAATCCTCTTAAACCTGAAGAATCGGATAAACACGTCTGCCTATCGTGATCTGAAGGTGGAAGATGATTGAACATTGAGAATGCCCTAAAATTTGCACTTGTTGGGAAGAAGTTATGTGGGAGATGGGCTTACAGATGCCACCCAAGGTGAATACCATTCTTTCTCTCTCTTCTCTTTTTTTTACTGTGAAGCATACGCTCTTTTTTTTGAAGGAGCTACGCATTTAGATCGTAGCGTGGCCTAAAAAGGCAACTTTGACTTTATGTAATGTTTATGATGCATGCGATGCATGATGCAGTGAGCTTCTCAAAATAAATGAGAGCGGTGTATGTATATGCAATATGTATGAATGAGGTGTGTTAGTTGAATGATGCATGATTGTCAGTTAAAGTATGTTAGTAGCTCTGAAAAGAAAGATAACACCTTTGATTGTTATTGATGATGTTTTGGAGAATATCACTGCTGAGGGACTAACGTGATAAACCCAATTGAGAAACCTTTTGAAAATCTTTGTTGTAAAATCCTTTGTAAAACCCTGTTTGCTTGGAAAAGCTCCTAGAAAGGATGGAATACGTCTTAAAGAAGACTGCCTGACAAGGTTCCTGAAAAGGACTGCACCAATAGGATCATTTACCATAGCTATAGCAAACTCACCTGCACCATTTAGGATAATTTGCTATGCTCATAGCAACTTCACCTGCACCATTTAGAATAATTTGCTATGCTTATAGCAACTCACCTGCCCCATTTAGGATCATTTGCCGTGCTTGTAGCAAACTCACCCGCACCATTTAGGATCATTTGCCGTGCTTGTAGCAAACTCACCCGCACCATTTAGGATCATTTGCCGTGCTTGTAGCAAACTCACCTGCCCCATTTAGGATCATTTTCCGTGCTTGTAGCAAACTCACCCGCACCATTTAAGATCATTTGTCGTGCTTGTAGCAAACTCACCTGCCCCATTTAGGATCATTTGCCGTGCTTCTAGCAAACTCACCCGCACCATTTAGGATCATTTGCCGTGCTTGTAGCAAACTCACCTGCCCCATTTAGGATCATTTGCCGTGCTTGTAGCAAACTCACCCGCACCATTTAGGATCATTTGTCGTGCTTGTAGCAAACTCACCTGCCCCATTTAGGATCATTTGCCGTGCTTGTAGCAAACTCACCCGCACCATTTAGGATCATTTGCCGTGCTTGTAGCAAACTCACCTGCCCCATTTAGGATCATTTGCCTTGCTTGTAGCAAACTCACCCGCACCATTTAGGATTATTTGCCGTGCTTGTAGCAAACTCACCTGCCCCATTTAGGATCATTTGCCGTGCTTGTAGCAAACTCACCCGCACCATTTAGGATCATTTGCCGTGCTTGTAGCAAACTCACCTGCCCCATTTAGGATCATTTGCCGTGCTTGTAGCAAACTCACCTGCCCCATTTAGGATCATTTGTCCTGGTTCGGAAAAATTTCACCTGCATCAAAGGAATTACCTGCCATGGTTCTGACAAGCGTACCTGCATAAGAGTAATCATTTGCTATAGTTCTAGCAAACTTACCTGCATGAAAAAAAAGATTCACCTGTTTGGAGACTCACGACTCGAGGGTCGGAGAAAATACACCTTTTACAACACGAGGGTTGGAAACTCACGACACGTGGGTCGAAAAAATACACCAACCACACCATGAGGGTTGGAAACTCACGACACGTGGGTCGGAAAATACACCTATCACAACACGAGGGTTGGAAACTCACGACACGTGGGTCGGAAAATACACCTATCACAACACGAGGGTTGGAAACTGGGCTTTTGTAGTAAGTGAATGCACTAGATGATATGCATATGCTAATGCGTATGTATGCTGATGCTGATGTTAATCCTAAGATTTTATCTCCTTATTGAACCTGTTTAGACCATATTTGCACCTACGCCACGGCTATGCTTATGCCGGCTTGGTAATGTGGATAATGCTTATGCACATGCGTATACATAGATTGAACAACAAGGTTGCTATCATCGGTAAGGTTACCGGGGTACATCAATCAGGTGATTGGAAATACACCAACAGTAGGGTTACTGTCATCGGTAAGGTTACCGGGAAGCAGGTGGATAGTATAGCTTAGCACCAGAGTTTTTTTATGTATGGGATAATGCTTATGCTCATGCTTATGTTGATTGATGTAATGAGTGGAACGAAGTAATGTCTTCTATAAGACTACCTGAAAAGGTTTCTGGAATGGATATGAAAATTTGTCTTGAAGAAGACTACATGAGGAAGTTCTTAGAATGGATAGAAATTTGTCTTAAAGAAGACTACCTGGAAAGGTTGAAAATGTTTTACAAAGACTACCTAAAGAGGTTCTTGGAGAGGACAGTGAATGTCTTAGAAAAGATCACCCAGAAGGGTTCATAGAATGTCTTAAAGAATACCACCTGAAGAGGTTCCTGAAAAGGTTCCTGGAAAGGATGACAATTTGTCTTGAATAAGACTGCTTGAGGAGGCTCCTAGAAAGGATCGTGGGTTTTGTCTTAAAGAAGACTACCTGAAAAGGTATGGTGTGATGTATCAACCAATGTATGTAATGCGTGACTTATGTATATTTGCATGATGCTCCAATGATAGGTTGTTGACAACCAAAGCGTATATAGCTCGGTGGAGTTGTAGGTTTGTTTGAGAGGGTGTGATGCTAGCGCGACTTCCCAATCCCTGTTTTTTTTTAATTTTGAAGATCGCAGTGTAAAGTGTGCGAACGCCTTTTCCTTTTGTTGTGCGCCTTGCCCCGGTTTAACCCTTTGAATTACTCCACGCCTTTAACCTTTTGAGGTTCTTCACGCCTTTAACCTTTGAATTGTTTACCTTATGGATTTGCTATCCAATGCCCCACTGTTTAGTGGAAAAGGATGCCTATGATCTTCGAGCCATGAAGGAAGTACCCCGAGAAATATCCTCGTTAGATGCTTCGACGTTTAGATTAAAGGGTGTGCCATTGATATCTAGGATATGGAAGGTTATCCATGATGTTCTATCCTTTTAAGTTCTTCCCATGTTTGACATGCCCCTGCTTGCTGTTGCTTCGAGATGTGCCCCAAGTCGATTGAACCTTAGGAAGAATGCCCTTAGTTAATAGGATGTTCGATTGCATGCGCCGGTGATTCTTGAACTTTTGCCCCTGTTTAGGAGAATCCTCTAGATGTGGTTCCCCCCATTCCAGAGTCTTTATTAGAAATGATCACCTTTGATTAAACCAATTTCGGGATATCCTTGATGCTAAGTGTATATTCGTAGATGACGTTGTACCCTTTGGGAAATAACTCCAATGCGATGCGTATGCAAGTTTTGAAATCGAAGTTCGTTATGAATTAGGACTGGGTGAATGCTTGAAGAAGCGTGGTGGTTTAGAAATAGTTTTAACAAACATAGGAGTCAGTATAACAAATCCTGCTTAATATGCTTTCATGGTTAACCTTGCCTCAATTAGGTCGTTTGCATGTTGTAACTTGGCCTGGTTCATGTTTTAAGAAACAATGGATATAAGGCTCAAAAATTTATTTATCCCACCCCTTTCTCCTTGATGTCCTCCAGATCCTAAGATTCGCCTAATCCAATGGATGTGCCATGTTTGTAAGAGAATCAGTTCAGTTGAGCAGAAGCTTTTAGTGAAAATCCAAGCATTGATGTGAAGCTTTGATGGTTTAGCAGTCACAAGATTATCCTTTGTATTTCGCCTTTGTTTTTATCCCTTATTTTGCATGAACCAAATCCTTTGAATTTGATCCATCGGGATGCCCTAATTTTTGCCTAAGCCATTTTTGTTTTCTTTTATGATATTTTCCATTTTGACTTAGCGAGCGTTTTTCTCCTTTTTCTTTTTGAATACTCCTTTTGATCCTTGGATTTGGAATACTGTGACTGCCATGTTGACTTTGATTTGTAAGCTTCGATTCTGATACTTCCTCGATCTTGAATGATGTATTGAGGAAGTAAGTTTTGAATGTTATCTCCATTGCTTCCTCAACCTTGGATGAACGCGAGGAAGAAGATATGCTTGAAGCTTTGCTTTGCTTGATCCTTTGCTTGAACCTTTGCTTGGATTGACTGATTCTCTTGACAACCAAAATACACCGTTGAATTAATTGAAATCTACCCTGCCCCTGGTTGAAATCAAGGTTTATTTGGAAAGTAGAAACAAACTCCAACACCTGGCTCGAGGGGGGTAACGAGGGATTAACATCCTTATATCTCCACTGTTTGGGAATTGAAACAATGCATGTACATCCTCGGCTCGGTCTTACCTTGAAAGCATATGTTTAGTTGGACTTAGTTATTTGTATTCGTCATTCTCCCTTAAGTTTTTTAATAATCCTAAACCTGAGATTGAAAATAGAAGTGCACGAATGAAGCGAATGAATTGATTCCAGAACCTGCATGGTCATCCCATTAGAATTGCTAATCCGAAGATACAACTTTTATCCTGAGTAACACTTAGCGATTATAGGGGTTGAAATTCTGACATGATAAGCACCTATTGATCCTAGGGACAATCTCTTTTGTAGATTCATTGATCTTGTTTTACTACTTAGTTCTTTAGACTTGTACAAGTAAAGGGTAACCTCGAATTCTCCTTGGGCACGTCAAAGTTTTCGGGAATAAATTGTTAGCGTTGGGTTTTCGTCGTTTCGGAACTTCATGAGTTTCCTTAGACTGAACCTCTTTTGCCTTTCCAAAGGATAGTATCACACCATTTGCAATCTCCAGGGTTTGTGGATTGATAAAGAAAATCTGTGACCCTTTTGACCCTTGATGGGGGGTTAACATATGTCGCTTTTCCTCCATTGTAAATAGGCATCTTTGTTTAGGATTTTGCCCCAGTTGGACTAATCCTTGCCCCCAGGTTATCGTAGAGCGTTCTTATAAGTTGGATATCTTCTAAGGCGAACCCCATTATGACTAGATACCCCTTGAGTGTATCTACGAGGGAACTTCTTTGGTGAACTAATCCTTGCTTGATGATAACCTCTGTTGTATTTGCAATCCTGTTACGACAAGGCATAGACATGCGGCTGGCATGGTGAAAGGCATCCTCTCTTTCCTTTGTAGGACCAGGCTCACTCCTAATAATTGATCCTCCTTTCTCCATAGTTTATGATCCTTTGGATTTTTCTTTGCGAGTCTCGGGAAATCGGCTAGCACGGAAAGTATGGATGCGGGCGAAGATGCGAATGTAAATGTATGAATGCATGAAAATGCGAATGCACGCGTACGCGAGAGACTCCTTGTATTATAACTCCGTGTATGCAATGCAGATGTGTGACGTATGATCCTAGGGATAGCCTTAGAGGCGACATTAGACCCTCGTGGAATCTTTGCAGGATAGATGTTATAACATGCCAATGGAAATCCTTTAGATTAGGGAATATGAAGAAGGTAGCGGCTGGTGACCGTTCAAGACAGTCCCCAAGTCTCATGGCCATCGAGAGGCCAATCAACGTGTACCAATGAAGTTGTCCTTGGTGGGAAGGTTCTCTATGCGGAACACAACCTATATAAGGACGATATTGGATGAAATGAAATCCCTACAGGTTAGGGATGAAAGATGTACAGATGGAAATCCAAACCCTACAAGTTAGAGGGTGCGTGGAAACAAAGCATGGAGTGACCGTTCAGGACAGTCACTAGATCGCATAGCCATCGAGAGGCCAATAGAACGCATGCTAATGAAGTTGTCCTTCGAGGAAGGACGCGTCATTGTGAAAACACATGGATGTAAAAGAAAATCCCTATAGGCTAGGGAATACGTAGGAGTAAGCACGGGTGACTGTTCCAGACAGTCACTAGATCGCATGGCCATCGAGAGGCCAATTGACGTATGCTAACGGAGATGTCCTTCGTACGAAGGATGCGATTTTGGAATTAGAATCCCTACAGGCTAGGGAATGCGTAGATGTAGGCACGAGGTGACTGTTCAAAGTAGTCACTAGATCGCATGGCCATCGAGAGGCCAATTGACGTGCGTAAACGAAGATATCCTTCGTGGGAAGGACACGTATTTGTAAGAATACAAAGATTTAAGAAGAAACTCCCTACAGGTTAGGGAATGCGTAGATGCAGGCGCGGAGTGACCGTTCATGACAGTCACTAGGTCTCATGGCCATCGAGAGGCCAATCAACGTGCCTAAATGGAAGTGTCCTTCGTGGGAAGGACATGGTCTTAGAAATGGGGTCCCTGCAGACCAGGGAACTTGTAGGAACACCTGCAAAAACAAAATTGCAAGACATCCGCAGTATATAAATTGCATATATATAATAAGCACGTAAGCACATAAGCCCTAGGTTCATAGGTTTGACGTAACGGCTTAGGGTGCCTACCCTTCCCAATGGTATGTTCTAGAAGGTCTCATGGGATCGTTCGTAGCCGCCGAGACTTTTTGTCTCTTTGGATTTTAGAACAACTCATTTATCCATGAGGTTCGAGTTTTAGGGGTAGGTTCCCGGAGAGATCAGCCAAATACCAAGTCCAGCCCTCAACAAGGTCAAGCCTCGTATCAGACCTTTCCAGATATTCAACCCACTCTGAGTGGAATTATAATAAGACTCGTAGGCGATGTAATTCCCCTCTGGTCATTATTATAATTCCCACGCTTAGGTTTAACGCAATTTATATATACCCAAAAAGTGCAGTAAAATAGCAAATATTCATGTAAACAAATATTTAATTAAATTACTGTAAATAAATGTAATTGTTGTAAATAATTGAAATTGCAAGTAAATAAATAAATAAATAAAATTTAAATATTTACAATAAACCATAAACCCTAAAATGGCGACTTAGCCAAACCCTAAAAATTTTGCCAAAAACCTAAACCGTTTGCCACAAACCTAAACCTATACCCTCTCAAGCCTTAGGAGCATAATAATTCACCTATAGTATATTTCCCCAGCAGAGTCGCCAGCTGTAGCAACCTGTCCTAAAAATTAAAGGTTTAGAGTCGCCACCTATTCTGAAAGGCGAATAGGAAACCCTACGCAGTTTAGAGATCGGGGTAAGTTATTATAATCAGGTTGAGGGAAGGTGTTAGGCACCCTCAACCCTTTCCTATTGGCTTTGAATCTAAGGGTCAAGTTTTATGGCTAAAAGTTAAGGTTAATAGCTAAGGAATTGAATAGGGGAAAATTGAGATTTTAGGGAAGGGAATTCGCCTTGGTTATCCAAGTGCCTACGTATCTCCTTATGGAGAATCAGAGTCAACGTAGTTCGGGGCACAGGGTTGTACGCCTTTTGAATTTGATATGAATGTGTTGACGGTATTTTGAATTACCGTTTCGCAGTTTTGAAAAGGTATTTTGAATTACCTTCGTAGTTTCGCAGTATTGAAGAGATGAAAATCTCTGGTTTGTGGTTGGATGTGTTTTAAGTGTTTGGACGTACAACCCTGATTTGATATAGCACCGTTAGATGCGATGACCAATAGATTTGGTCAGTATAACTAACGGATTAAGGGGCATTGCTGGTTACTCAGATCGATATATTGATCGTCGCGGGCAGCAAATTAAATGTGTTTTGATTTTATGTATTTTTTATCTCTCGTCTAATGTGACTTATAGATTTAGTCGGGTCGAGGAGAGAATTATTTCTCGTCTAATGCGACTAATAAGTATAGTCGGTTCGAGGAGAAAATTTAAAATTAATCAAGAATCAATTGAAAATTTTGCCCAAATGGGATTGGGTGAACCCTAACACCTATAACCTATCTAGGGTTTTTATTGTGATTAATAATTAAAAATGATTAAATAAATTAGTCAAGATAATTGAGTAATCGGGAAAATAATTCTAAACCCTAATTATGAGCCTAATCCTAATTTATATCTAATCCTAACTCTAATTGAATAATTCTAACCCTAATTGAATAATTTGATTAAAACTAACACAATTTAATTATCAATTTAATCTAACTAATTAAATAAAAATAAATAAATAAATAAACCTGGGAATGGTTCTGTGCAGCTGACCCTTGAAGCTCCATGATATGCCCTCAATCCCTGATGCGTTAGATTGGAATCATTGGTGATCCAATGGCTGATAACGAGGCTCCTCCATAGTCTTGCGTTGGGGTCATTGTACAGAATCTGTAAGCTGAATAACTCAAAAAATATTGTCACCATCCTGGGTTCGAACCCAGGACCAATGGATCTACAGCGCCTGCGTGTAAGCAACTTAGCTACGTGCTTTTGCTGTTTTGTAAGCAACCAAAATGAAATAAATATAAACAAACGTGATAAATGAAAAAGAAAACTAATGGATGCGAAGTGGGCCCCCCAAGAATTAGGATTGACGAATCAGAACGCGCGAAAGTGGAGTGACAATTTGACTATCCAATCAGATGTGTCCGAGGGTGCCACGCGAGCACCTTGACTGGCCTTGAGAAAAGAAGCCACCGGAACAGTGTTTTCGGTTGTCTTCTCCGATCACTCCCGGCGGCGCACCTGCAAAAATGACGGTAAAAGAAAAAGGGAAGCACCCAGTCACCCTAATTGGGACCTTGCGAACCTCGTGGTGCCATTATATTTGGCTGAAAACCTCTGTAAACGTCCATACGAGGAAGATGAATGTTGTTGCCCTAATAATGGCATATAGAGTTTCCGGTCCAGAACCTTACATGTGATACGTCAAAACGATCCTAAATATATCCCTGAGCGTGACTATACACAAGAGATCGATTAGAAATACGTGAATCAACGAATTTGAGATTAAAGAACCTTACCTCCGGCGAGCTTGCGTTAAGGACGTTCTGACTGCGCCTATTCCTTCCTGAGGATCGTGTTCAGCTCCTGGTGGTCTCAGGAGCGTGAATGAGCTCCTAGTTTTGGTTGAAAACTGCTGTAAAAAAAATCTCTTTTCTTATGCCCTAGCTTTGTTATTTTTTGTATCATGCAGCCTTTGTCTCCTTTCTCCTAATTTCGTCCTCCTCTCTATTAGTAAATATTTCAGCATATATATGAACAGAATTAGGTTAGCATTGTGGGCCTCCATCCTTAGGTTATGAGATTTTGGTAACTTTACATAATTTGTATAAAAACCTTCCAAAATTGGTCATCTCTCATTCTCCACCAACCCTCACATTTTTGGGCATCTCATGAAGTGTAATATGGGCCTTCCAAACATAACAATCAAACTCATGTGAATTAATCCAATTATTTTCATATTTACTCAACTTATTTGCCCTTTTAGTTAAATAAAATTTAAATAAGTATGAGTAAAAATAATGAAAATATGAGGATGGTCTTAGGAGTCGGTTTTTTTAGGTCACAAGGTTGTTTGAATCAAAATCTTAGTCTTATCAAATCAAAGAATGCAAAGTTGTGCACTTAGGGTTTCATGTATCTCTTGAAAATCGACTAACTTGTGCGCATTGTTTCTCCCTCATTATTCGCCTTATAACCATGTTCCATGACTCTTTGGAAAACTCAGAGAGTCCTTTAAAACCTCCTTTTGGTTTCACCTCGATTAGAGCTTCTATGCTCAAGTTATGAGCCTTGACCCAAAAGGTGTTTCTTGTCGACTTTTTGTTTAAAAAACCCTGATCTGAACCTTTGAGCAGGAGAGAGTGACTTGAGTTTAACCATTGAGCCTTGAATATTCATAATCCTTTGATGAAATGAAAACCCTAATTTTAGAAGTCCTTGATTAGAAGACTGTTGCTTGAGAAGGAGCCTTGAGCCTTGAGTTATTGGAGATGAAATGAGGAAACCTTTATTGAATATAGGAGGGCAAATTTTGGGGTATGACAACTTCCTACTAACAATAAACCATACCACATGCATCAGAGTGATGAGAGCTACATTTTAGCCAAAATTTGCGATGAATTGATGAAGGAATCTACATGCAGAAGTTCATATTGGAAGCTCTGAAAATGGAGTTCGTATGTTTGATTCAGGGAACGATTCTTCTAGCAAATGATGTGGTTAGCTTCAGAGAAGTTTAATGAAACTAATTGAATGGAAAATTTAATGAATTAAAGTGAGGAATGAAGAAAACGAAAATTCAAGTTCAGAGTTCGTGTGGGATCTGAACAGGGGCGATTTGGCTCTCAAAAGCTTCGGGAATGATAGGAGAATGATCCTCTATTTATAGGTGAGCTCATGGTGTGTTCATACGTGTGAGATGATCATCATTTAAGTGAATTCGTGTGAAGTTTGAAGCATGAAATGTGTGACTTGTAATTCACTCAAAACACAACCAAAACTTGAGTTTCAAAGCACTAAACTCCTTCTGGAAGGTTTCTAAACATGCTTAAGAGCAAAAACGCATGCTACATTGGATTAAAATTGAGTAATTTGGAGATTTGCAAAAGTGATCATGAGCTTTCTTCAGTTTCAAGGTACAAACTTCACCATCATGGGGCAAGCAATGTAGGGACCTTTATGATCTCATTCTTTTTGCATTTGAAAGGCCTTGTTACAAGGCTTACAATGTGTTAAGAATGATAGCATTTGGTAATATGAATAAAAAGTTATGATTCTTCAAAGTGGAAGAAAACGATGCATAAAACACTTAGACAAATTTAGCAATTTTAGAGAATCTTGGTTGGCTCACTTCAACCTTAGGCCTCTCACAATTGGCTCTTGCTTTTTCTAATTTTATTTGAGCCAAATACTCTTATCATTTCATAGAATTTGATGCAAAAATAATAAAATTCATAGGTGCCATGAATCAAAATATATAGCTTTGGATACTTGGACAAAAACAAGGCATTTCTTTGAGGTCATTTCATAAAACACCTTGGTGCATATGCCAAAAATTCGTCTTACAACTTGAATTTGCCAAAATTCCCAACATGAAAGTTGTAGAGAATAGAAAAATAAGTTTAAGTACAAAAGTTATGCAGGAGAAAGTGAAATTTGCACCAATTGGCCTTAAAACCCTAGGCACTCCACATGACCTATAATCTTTTCTCTTCAAACATGATCTTCCACTTATATTTTGCTCTTGAACTTCAAATATGAATCAAAGTAGACTCACTCAAGATCACTATTAAAAAATAATGGGTTCAAGATGATAAAAATTGGCCAAGTTATGATCTTTTGAAGTTAGTACGTAATTCCTTAACTTTCAAACGAGACTTGTAACTTCTTCTAACTTTTGATGACTTTCTTCACCAAAATTCTTCTTGAGTTGTGAAGAGAAAGTGTCGATGATGTCAATGAGGGTAGTTTGCAAAAGTAAGCACTCAAAAAAGTTTTAAATTGAGGAAGTTATGCCCTTCTAATCATAGAATCAAGAACTTATCCAATCAGGTCTATCTTCTTTAATCAACTTGGAATATTTTACACTTTTCTTGCATGATAAGGCATGAGAATGCACATATGACCTTGCAATGATATTATTTTGAATCACACTTGATTGTGAGGTCCTTAGTGGTGAAACTTATGAAGTGAATAGATGCATAAGACATGATCCATGAAGATGGGGAAGCTTCTCTTGAACTACAAATCATTTATCTTTCATGAATACCCTGTTTCTTGAGAATCACCATAAAAACCCTAATTTTAGGAGAGGTGTGGATGCACTTTATTCAACACCTACGTTGCATCAAAAGCAATGAGAGACAAAGACATATATTTTTTAGCACAACATCATAAGAACAATCCTCAAGATTGTGATCTTAATTAATAATTGGAATGCAAATGAATGGATAGTCTAAGGGTAAAATAAATAAGGGTATAAAAGATGCCCCTATTTAAGTTTCTTTTTTCCGGATACACGAGGATTGAAATCTTCATTTTGATGCGATTGAAGAGACTTAGATATAAAATACACAATTTTTGAACCTAAGATTTTATGCAATGCTAATGAAGGCGTTGAGAGAGAAACACAACCACACTGGGGAACAGACAAAGGACTCCACCGGGGAAGACAAAAATCCACTAGGAAAGCAAGCTCCACTAGGAAAAACACCTTATCAGAAAGGTTAAGGATAGAAAATCACCAAGTCATAATCGATGACAAGAGCTATCAACTTTTACTAAAGGTAGAAAAAGATCTAAACATAAACTTTTAATTACTGAAGATGTAGATACAAAGGATACACCAACTTTTTGTGAAGATGTAGATACAAAGGATACACCAACTTTTACTGAAGTTGAGCTACCAACCTTTACTAAAGGTAGGAAAAGATTTAAACACAGACTTTTACTGAGGATGTAGATACAAAGGATACACCAACTTTTACTGAAGGTGATTAAACAAACAAGAATATAGCAACAAAACTTGTCATTCAGAATCAAGGGTGCAAACATAGGTGCACAATCTCATTTCAGATCATCCATTGTGGAAATTTAATCCATGAACAAATGGAAAGAAACTTTCAATCAAGACTGAATCAGGTGAGGGCGTAACTCACTAGATTTTTCTATTAACAAATAAGTTGAACATAAGTACCGAAATACATATGATCCACGAGGATAATGATTCAAGAACCAGAGTTGAGTTTTGAAGTTGTTGTTTCAAACAATGTCTTAACATCATGTGTATTAATGACTACATTTGGAAGATGCTTGAGATTGGGCAGGTGCAGTTGGATGCTCAAGCATTATGGTCTAAAATGGTTTTTATGACGACGAGGATTAGAATGTGGAGACGTTAATCCTGTCAACAATAGTATGTGTGGTGAATTCATAACTAGTCTATTCAAGACTCCACTAGTATCAACAACTACTATTGGATGTAAGGGCAGAAGAAGGATGTCAGATACTGAAGTCTAAACAGGTAGTTTGTCTTCTAGGCCACGATACAGAGTGTGGATTTGCAAGGATACGAATCAGATGTGTCCTTGTTAATGACTCTATTGACGGAGTCGGTACATAAGGTATGTGTAAAGATGATTTGTCACTATGATGATCTTCATACGCCTTCTAGTAATCCTCAAGATTTCATATTCAGTTGGAGCATTGGTTATACATGACATGGGAAGTCATGTATGTCTCTGTAGATTGGTGCTGCAACGGTACATGTTTTGTCTGGCCATAGTACTATTTAATCTTGTGAAGATTCTATAAGGGAATGATGTCAGACAACATGTTGTGATATCCTAAATTTATTGTTAATTTTGACAAGACATGGTTGATCCTAGTCAGGTGAAGCTATTGGTGTCTATTGCAAAAGACAGGTCTGATTATGCCTGCAAGAATTTACTCTTCCGCAGTGGTTAATATGACCAAATGCATTTTTTTTAAGTATTCCTCATGTGATGTGGTGATATCTTGTTCCGTGCTTCTAAGCCCAGTAGAAAGGAGTATATCAAAGATTGTGTTGAAAAATCATGGTGAAACAATGTCTGACGGGATGTCAGGACATGTTTGAGGATACATCTCTTTAAAGACCGACAAGGAAATTATATGGAAGATAAGATAGTGTATAGTCAGAAGGATATAAATGTGATTGTGCATGGGCTATTATTGGTAACTGACTCCATTTAGAAGAATTAATCCTCAGCCAAAAAAGGCAATCAATGGTAGTGTTGGAAAGGAATATTTGGATTCGGGTAATTTTCCTAAAATACCAATTGCTGTTGACTAAGACCAAGACCATCATTATTTCCTATGCCTCCAGGTGGATATATATAGATGTAATTCCATCTCCATCTGCAAATTACAATTGTTTAGTGCCTAATCAACCAATATGTCATTTGTTTGGGCACGAGTGAAGTACCTCTTGGATATGGTTTTGTGAGAACTTTTATTATCAATCTATGTTAAATTTGGGAGAGAAAATTTTTGATCAAGCACTAGAGTGTGATGTTAGTGTTTGTATCAGGACCACAAAGTAATAGAATAGGATGCCCTATTCGGATGATATGTTTCCTCTTTGTGACCAGTGATATGAGTTTTGAACACAGTTATGACCTGTGTTTTGAGTTATCCGGAGTTGCAGGCTGCTCCTTTATGCTTAAAATAGGATAGCTCAGGTTGAGTGGTGTCTTTTGCTAAAGGGTTCTTACGTGTCTCTAAGAATCAAACTTTAGCCTTAGCATTCATTAGAGATTGTTGTGTTAAGGGGGAGTATACACCCCTCTGTCTTCAGGTTTCTTCTTATCCTGAAGCTAAGGTTCTGTGGTAATTAAGTCTGATGAGCCGAAATGGTAATGTTGTGAAAATGTCGAACAAGATGTTCCGACATAAAAATTAGATATGTCTGTTCCTCCTAATGTTGCCTTTGCCATATTATGGATAAAAAGGGGGAGAGAACTTGTATGTATGAAGATAGTGAAGATTAAAGAAGAATCATATGTGAAAGATTTAAAGACTGTCGAAGATAAAGACTAAAAACTACAGCTTCTTATGTTTTTAGTTTATGTCTTGCTGCTATTTGAGTTTAAATGTATTTATATTTGTATATATAGTTTTAGCCAAAATAAGTCAAAGGGGGAGATTGTTAATTCTTTGAATTATGTAATTGGCATTCATGTTTGGCATTCATGTTTGACTAAACTATAGTAGAAGCAATATGTATAATAGGATGTAAAACTTGCTAATAGAACACAGGTACAAAGCACGTACAGCAAGAAAATTTCATATGGAATGTTGGAATATGTTCTGGAATAACATGTCCTATAAGAGTCCCTATGAGGGAGTATTAGACATCACGCCTGCTGAGTTGGACTAATGAGATTCAGTTTGTTTTTAACAGATGTAGGATATTGAAGGGAATATTGTCAGAATATTGAAGGGATTTTTTTCAGAAGAATCAATTCAGAAAGATTGAAGAATATACAGTTTCTAAATAAAGAGATTATATAGGAAACTAATGATTGAAAACCTCTCTTGTAGCAGAAGTAACTGCTGATTTGTAACAACTTATGAAGCTGTGATTAGAAGCCCAAATCCAGTTGGGTACAAGATATAAATATAAGGATTTATAACCTAGAAAAAGAGGCTCGAGATGTAGAAGTCTAGGGTTTGTCAAGGTGAATCTCCCGGGTTGTAGGAAGATCACCATGTTTCTTCTCGAAGCTGTGAAGCAAGAGAAGTAGTGTCCACCTTGAAGCCTGCAGGAAAGAGGTGTATTGTTCATGGAGGAAGCTATGAAGAAACTCAAAGTTATTGTTCTTAGTCATAAGTCTTGGCTAGGTATTGTCATGGGAGTATGTCTTCTTGTTGATGTTTTTCTGTGATAAGAAGCCCAAATCCAGTTGGGTACAAGATATAAACATAAGGATATGAAACCTAGAAAAAAGGGGATCAATATGAGGAAGTAAAGGGTTTGTCAAGGTGAATCTCCCGGGTTGTGGGAAGATCACCATGTTTCTTCTCGAAGCTGTGAAACAAGAGAAGTAGTATCTACCTTGAAGCCTGTAGGAAAGAGGTCTATTGTTCATGGAGAAGCTATGAAGCAAGATCCTCTTATGTTGTTTCCCCGCTGCTCTCCCTCTTGTGGAGTTTGTGACCATTGGATTAAAAATTAAAGCTAATCTTCTCAATTATTTAACATAATTTTTTTCTTTTCCTTTGTTATATTAATTAAACGGCTTAAACCAGAACAGATTTGACAGGAGGAATATATATATATATATATATATATATATATATATATATATATATATATATATATATATTCCTCCTGCCAATTCTGCTCTGGTTTCAGCCGTTTAATTAATCTAACGAAGGAAAGAAAAAAACTATATTGAATAATTGAGAAGCAGATCCGTCTTAAATTTTTGGAGGTCCTGTGTAGGTTAATCACAATTGAACCATGAAAAAATAAATAGAGACCCTACCTAATTATTAATTAACTGGACAAAATTTTTATGAGATTCTATTTACTTATAGTTTAACATTAAGAATTTTGAGGCCCTGTGCGGTAGGTCGCATTACACGCCCTGAAAGACGACTCTTTTGAGAAGATCTGTTGTTTTTCGGTTTTAAAAATTGCCACAAATAAAATTGTCTAGACGAGTCGCGTACTAGGTCGCTTTCTTTAAGACGTTTCACCGTACTATCAATAATTATGCAATGCAGTTCGAGATTTAACGACGTCTCCAAGATAAAACAGCCCGTTTTGAGAATATGAGTATCACTTGCACTGTGATAGATCGTTCAAAGTACACCTTCAGATGGTATAGTAACCTGTTGTAGTATCTGGAATTAATCTAGTCGAAAATAGAAAAAAAAGAATTTAGATGAAGCAGAGTAGGAAGAGATAAGAGAGAATTCGAATGTGAATTCTGGAGTACGTTGCAAATGAATGGAAGGACTCTATTTATAGGCAACAGATCCAACTGAGTGGAAAAAATCGTAGGAGAGTGGAACCGGCCAAGTCAAAGTAGCCGTTTTTCACTTGGTCAGCAAGTCACACGTATAACTCTTGGTGGCAAGTAAACCAGTCAAAATTTAGGTTAAGACTTGGTCTACGCAGGACACATCACCATTTCTTAATTAATTAATATTAAATATTAATTAATTTCCTACTATTAAATAATAATATTTAATTTTTCACCGAATTAATTAATTAATTAATGACAATTAATTTCCACTAATTCGGGTTCCAAAAAAATTAATTCATCTAGATCGAACCGAGCAGAGCCGACCGGATGGACGGCTGCGTCGGCGCGCCCGTGTGTGTCTCTATGGCATATGGGTGTGTCCTCATTCCTTTAAAAAATTGTAGGTGGCCTTGGGCCCAACAAAAATTGTCCAAGTTAGAATATATATACATTACTAATATTTGTGCTCCCCTAATGTGGGACTAAAATGAATCTTTTTAAATTTATTTCCATACTAGTTCTTACTTGTGCTCATTTATTTCCCATTTAATGTCAGTAAATCATTCCAACTCCCACTATCAGCAAAATACATATTTTATTTAACAATTGTTTTATTTGAGACACAAAATTCTTATTTTCAAATGTCAAAATTTTTATTTTTCTTACCGGGCACTATCAATAAAATATCTACATGTTTATTTAAATAAAATCTATATCATAATAAATAAATTTGTAACGGGACACGATTAGTTAAATTCACGCAATTTTTTTTTATAAATATTGCTTTCAATATGCATTTGAGTATAAAACCACCATACAAAATTAAAATTATTCTAACCTATGCAAATACATGAATATTATTATTCTTTATACAATTATATTTATCATTTATAAATGTTTAAACAAATTATATATATATATATATATATATATATATATATATATATATATATATATATATATATATATATATATATATATATATATATATATATATATATATATATATATATATATATATATATATATATATATATATATATATATATATATATATATAATATCAAATGAATTTACCTTTATGTAATGTAATATAGGTCTGAATCTTTTATAAGAATCTTATAGACACACGAGGTGATTTCACCCAGTACATATAGATTTTGAGTACTTTCTTTTAATTTACGATTTTTGTACTCCCTTTTAATTTTCACATACTTGGTTACTAACCAGATCATATTGGCGGTGGGATTTAAAGTACCAAAAATCGTAAGAATTTGAAACCATATTTACCTTCTTTTTTTTTTCTTTCTTTCTTTCAAACTTACAAACAAAACAAAACTTAAGAGCTGACAATGCCATATATAATAATTAGATACAAGAGAATTAAAGGTACTGCAATGTTTGGCTTGGTTATAGTTAAATTTTCCTATCTACTTTGGAGGAGTAGCTAATAATTAGTTTGGTTGCTGGTAGAAGCATGTTCATGTATTCATATATATTTGTCAGGTTGGTTTTGGTACAAACCCTTCAAAGCATAGACATGTGCATTGCACAATATGTGTTCAAAACAGTTAGGATGATAAATATGCTATCAAATATTTAAGCAAATTGAACCTCTGAACTTGAGTGCTATCCGACAACAGTTCATTATGATTGAAGATGATAATGAGGTTTCTTAACAGAATGAGTGGTTTTCTTGTTTGTCTACCTATATTGAAATAAATTAAACACGCGTTCAAGTGGGGCGGCGTAGAGTTTAGATGCAGGGTTATATTTCATTAGTTCAACTAACTGTCGAATTCATATTTTTTATTAAGTATATTTAATCTTAAGTATAAAACTTCAAAAAAATCATTATCAAGTAAATTGAAGATTAATTTAATGTGAACTATTATAAAATAATTTAAAGATACACCTTTACTATTTCTAGTATGTAAAAAGGTTATAATAATAGAAAATATAAAATTAATATGAAATTTTAATAAGATATATCATTGATTTATTGAGAAAAAAAACTTAAAAGATAGAGCCTAATCAAAGATTTATAAAGAGTGACATTCACCATATCGCATACCGATTTTATAAGATTGAGTAAGGTTGAATTCTAACTCTAACATAGTATCAAAAACCTATCGATTCGGATCAGCCATCATTTATGTATGCACATCAGGCTCAAGGCTCAATAGTATTGAGCGTAAGATGAAGGGTTGAAAAAAATCAAGTCCCACACAATTCGAGTCACCTACTGTTTATATATGCATCAAGCGTTATAGTGTTAGCGTGATATGGTGTATTAAAAAAATTTCAAATCTCATATTGGTTAAATATTGAGCTTAATACGAATTTATATAAAGTGACATCCTTCTTACAAAACTAGGGATGAAGTAGGTTATTAAACTCTAATTCTTATTACATTTATCCAATGTCCGCCCTAGGGGTAGGCCACTAATACTATCGCCTAGGACCTCAAATTTTTATTTTAAATGTGTGTGGCTTTAATTAATTGTTTTTTTAAATAACATTTTAAATTATTTTATATGTCAATTAAATAATAACATTTATGTAAAATATACTCTCCTATCCCTCGTGAGTAACACATTTGAGCATTTCACACATATTAAAATAGTAAGTAAATGAAAGAGAGAGAATGATACTTTTATTAAGATACCCTTGATCAATTATTGGAAATGGTGAAAGTAGTATTAATTAGAAGGTAGAAATGGAGAAAGTAATTAATATTGCATTGGAAATTAAAAATGATACTTCATTTTTAGACAATTTTATTTTGCAAATAGGTCATTCATTGTGGGATGGAAGTATAGTAATAAAAACCATTTACAATATCTATTGTTTAATTTGTTAATTTAAAAACTACACGTATAGATAACATATATTTGTTTCTTTAACATAACTAGTGTGATACTTGTGCGTTCGCACGGGTACCCGTCGTTTCAGCGCATTTGGGTTGAGGGAAATGAGAGATGTTAGTAAAAGATTATAAGTTAGGTCAGAGATTAACATAAAGAAAAATGGTGTGTGGAAAACAGAAATTATTGTTGAACTGTGTGGGCCTAAATGTTTATGTTAATATGTTGGGCTTAGGGTGACAACCCAAATTAATAATTTTAAATTCTTACTGAATATGTTAGGTTCAATAGGGTTTAAAAATGTAATATTATTAATATTTTATTATATTATGAATGGTATAATTTGTAACCGTTGGGTGAGTCATAAATTTAGAAGGGGTTTCCAAAAGTTGGTGTAATAGACAGCATTGGTGTTTCTGTAACATTCGATAAAGTTCGATGGCATCGGATAGGGATGCTGGGTTTCGAATGAGGTTGGTGCATATGTTCCTATCGATCTTTGTTAATTTGTTGTAAGGTTAATGTTGACTACATGTTATCTGTTTCGTTGTTATCGTTTCAGGCCACCTGGGTTGTCATTGATCACTTCCCCCTGGAAACGGCTTGCATTAATAAAGTTACCGAAAACCTCATCAGAGAGGGACATTATACGTGAGGAATGGACGAAAAATTTTGAAAGGCTAAGTTCTGTTGTAGATGCAGTTGGGGCATGTGAAGCTGGAGAAAAGGGTGAACCGCAACATGCAAACTCATCAGATGGGTTTAATAGGGTTTAAAAATGTAATATTATTAATATTTCATTATATTTTGAATGGTATAATTTGTAACCATTGGGTGAGTCATAAATTTAGAAAGGGTTTCCAAAAGTTGGTGTAATAGACAACATTGGTGTTTCCGTAACATTCGGTAAAGTTCAATGGCATCGGATAGTGATGCTGGGTTTCGGCTGAGGTTGGTGCATATGTTCCTGTCGATCTTTGTTAATTTGCTGTAAGATTAATGTTGACTACATGTTATCTGTTTCGTTGTTATCTTTTCAAGCCACCTGGGTTGTCATTGATCACTTCCCCTTTTGAAAGGCTAAGTTCTATTGTAGATGCAGTTGGGGCGTGTGAAGTTGGAGAAAAGGGTGAACTGTAACATGCAAACTCATCTGCTGAAGTCGGATTCAAAAGAAATGCTGGTTGTGGTGAAAGATTGGTTTTGGAGAACCAATGTTCTTTAATCAATATTGAAATGAAAGGGTAATACTATTATAGTAGATATTGATATATGTATGTTAAGAAAGTGAAGTTTAATCCGTATTTGTTATTGAAAGTTTTATTTGAATATTGATTTTGGTTTGGGATATCTGAAAAGTAGTATAAGTTATTATTTATTCTGGGTAGTTGTGTTTGCAAATTAATATATATTTCTTATTGAATGCTTTATTTGAATACTGATTCTGGTTTGAGATGTCTGAAAAGTAGTATAAGTTATTATTGATCCTGGGTTGTTGTGCTTGTAAATCAATATTATTAATGAATATTTGAATGTGCTACATGAAGGGTTTATGACAGTGATGACATTAGAAATGAACCGTTGAAGAAGACGACGTGCGTAAACAAAGGAAAGGAAAAAGTTATTCCTGGGCAAGATTCCTTATAGGGTAATAGCGAAGGTGTAGATATATTGAAGGGGAACAGTGAAGGTGGAAGACGTGATAAAGGGAAGGCTAAATATGTGGGACCTTCTTCTGTTGATGATGGTGAAAGTGATGACTCACATTCATGCATAACTATTTCGTCAGATAGCGAAAGGTAAAGGTGTTGTGAATTCCAAGCGAATATAAGTCAGTCATTTATTTTGATTTTATGTTTTTCATTTGTGATTCATTTGGAGGGGCGAGGAACTGAATGAAGAGTGTTGGACTCGTGAAGTGACGAATGCAAAGAAGTTTTGTTCGAACGTTCTGGTATGACCCGTTTTTTTGGGAAATGTTTTAATCTAAAAAGTCTCTAAGATTTATATGTATTTAACATTGTGTTCACGGTTTCCAGCAAATTCCAGCAAATGTAATCGACAAGTGCCTTCGAAGTAGGATTACGAAGATAGTTCTGTATGACGTGGATGTGAAGAAGAGGCCAAAGAAAAATGAGAAGTATTTGTGCGGAGAGTGGATTGACTATGCAAGGGAAGCCCAATTGAAGGAAGGTGATAAAGTCCATTTTGTCATCTGATACCCACCTGTGTTAGACATCATGGTTTCAGAGAAGCGTAGTGGTGCAACTTAATGAAGTTGATGATTCGGGAAGCTGTGATGGTGTATGAAAGGATCATTGTGTTGTTATTTTTGTTGTTGTTGTAATTAAGGGTTTTGTGTTTATGTATTGTATTGATAGTGTTTTAAGTGTTAAAATATGAACATGTATAGTTTTATGGATGGTTTTTAATTGAACTCAAGTTATTTTGTTGGAAGTTTTATAAAATTGAGCAGTCTATTTCTTGATTTATTATTATTATATAAATTATTTAGCTTTAAATTTAGTGTTTGTGAGTTTCATATAATATTGTTGTGTTATATAACCATTTTGGTTTGTTTGTTTTTGTTGATGAGTACATTTGTTAATGTTGTATAGTGTTAAATATTTTGAACCCTTGCTGAAATTGTTGTTTGGGTATATAAGCAAATGAAGCAGTTGAAATTGTTGTTATTATGTTTGAAGTTGAAATTGTATTCAGTCGGCTATGGAAGTCGAGTAAACCTGTTCTAGTTGCATACAGAGTAAACATTTTTTATGTTTTTGGTTGATGTAGCAGTATAAATTGTGAAAAAGCTGGTTGTCATTGACATGAAAGCCTCCATTATATGGGGTATAAGAAAAAGAATTGAAGAGTTAAGAATTAAATAGTAAATATAAGATTATATGTTAAATAATAATATAGTCAATATATTAAAGAGTAATAATATAGTTGTAATGGATTATATTTAAGTGATAAATTGAATATGGGCAGAGTTGATGTGAAATAACTGTATAGTCTATTACCAAAATAATAAATAAATGGATTTATTGATTTTAATTAATGTAAATGCATTAAAAACTAACTGAAAAATGTAAATGAAAAACATTGGTCGGTGGAATAGTAATAGGCATGGGAAGCAGTACCTGTTAGAGTGTTATATAAGTAATGTGAACAAGGTTGAAAGTTGTATTTATAAGAAGTCTCAAGGTATTCAGAAGTACATCATCTTACCCTAACCTTGCTTGTGTGTGTTACGTTTAGAAATTGTGTCAGGATGGAAGGAGAGAAGAAAGTAAGATCATTTCTATCTGGCAGGTAATGTTTCATTTCTGTGAATATTATGTTTGCATGTTTAGATTATGTGTTGCTGTTTTGTTTAATTTTTTACAATGTTGTTTAACAGATTTAATGTTGAAGTTGAAATTGCTGGTGTGTTGAGAAGAATAGAGATGGATAAGGTTAATCTTGAGTTTGAAGAAACTGCTGGAAGTGACAAAGGAAATACAAAGAGAACGCAATCATTGAAACAAAAAAGTTTGAATGTTGTGGAATCACTAAAAGGAAATGGTAAAGGTATAGTGTCATTTGTTTACATGTTTTACTGTTGAACTTGAATCTTAAATGTATATTTGCATGCAGGAAAAGAATGTTTATTGAAGAAGATGAATGAGGGAAATGTTTAGCGTCTGATACCTCTGTGTATGTTTATTTTTGTTTAATACTTTGAACATGTTTATGTTCTGTTATTTAGAAGTTTTTAGTACACGGTTCTTAGTATGATTTTGAATTCATGAAATGTTGTTATATTTCTGATTTAACAGTTTGATTCAGATAAAATGTACGTAGAGCAGCCAGCGGGCTTCCGTTATTGCTTGTGGAAGAAAAATGTTATTAATGGAAGGAGTGCTTAGTCATGTCTCCTTGTAAGTTAGTTTTAAATTTAAACATATTTGGATTATGATGATAATGTGAATAATAATGTTGTTTCATATTACTACTCCAGGAAATCCCTGAGCATGTTGTTAAGACTGGTGTTCTAAATGGAGTAAGGTTTATAGATATGGTGGACTGGGAAAGAGATGTTAAGTATGAGTGTGAATTCCATCGAGCCGAAAAGGATCATGGTGTTGAGAGGTTTTTAGGAGGTGGTTGGTACAAATTTGTAAAAGACAGAGGTTTATATGATGGGGAGTGTTTGGGGTTCAACATAAAGGATTGTGGTAGTAAAGAAATACTGGTGACGATGAAGAAGAATTGAAGTAGGATATGACATAGCAGTTGATTTACGTGTTTTGTAAAAGTTTGTTATAAGTGTTTTGTAATAGATTTTATTAATATATAATAAAGGTTATTTTCAAAGAAGATTATTTTGTCTCTATGCATTATTAAGTTTGATTTTAAATTATCTGTTTCATGACGAAAGCATAATAAAACAATAGTTGTGTATGAAGGTAATATGGTGAAATATGATTGGTTAAACGTGTGAAAGAAGTGGAAGATAAAATGCTGTTAGTAATAGGTATATTATAGAGTTTACAGAATTATTGTGTTAAATCCGTGAAAATCAGACGTAGTTAAAAAACTCTTTGCAAACAACATTTGTAGTTTTTCCTTTGAATTTTTCGTGTTCATCATGTATCAGTATTTTGATTCCCTGTTTTGTTGTTACTCTTGACAATGCAACATAAATTTGGCCGTGTGTAAATACATCTCTTGGTAAGTACAGACCGACGTTAGCCAAAGACTGTCCCTGGGATTTGTTAATTGTCATTGCATAGGAAACCATAATTGGGAATTGTCTTCTGTCAGTTTGAATGGCCATGGTGATTGGGATGGTGACGTGTCCATTTGAGGCATGTAAACCAAATTTCCAAAACCTTTACCACCCATTATTGGAGCCTCAAGAACATGTGTTGACGTCTTTGTTATGCATAGCCTTGTGTCGTTACACAAACCTTCAGATTGATCTATGTTTCTCATGAGCATTACAGATGTTCCACCCTTTAGTTTTAAGTGATGGTTGGGCAAACCTGATGTACGGAGGGAACTTAGAAATTCCAGTGTGAGGATGTCGACTACCGTGGGGTCATGAATCTTAGACTTATCGACTGAATTTGCACTATAGTAGTCACAGATGTCTCCTATTTTGTTGACTGAACATAATTAGTAAAAGCATGAAATATGTATATATATAGATAATTATATAATATGTTAAATAATATATTTCCGGAGGATAACCTGGCATTAAATTAAGTATACGGTCGTTGATCTGATCAACAATTTCCAGTGTAGAAACCAGAATTGCCTGACTTTTAAGGTAATCATTAGATTAAAAATTATGGATGAAATCAGGGTAGGTGATATTGACAAAGGTCACAATAGGATCATCAAATTATATTATCAAAATATCAGGTGGTATGTCTATTTCGGCGACGCCGTCATTAGGATCAGATATTATGCCCTCTCCTATCATCAAAAGCATGGATTCAAAGCTAATACTCTTTGTGCATGTAAGACACCGTCAGATAATAGGACCCAAGATTGTTTCCTAACATGTGCAGGGCGATTAACAGCTCCTGATAAAAGCATGACCACAAAGAGTTTTCGAAGAAAATGACTGCTGCCCCAATGACTCGCCTCCTTTATAGCACCTATGTATTCTTTGTCATCTTCAAGAAATCTCATCGCAAAGCACGCATCTCTAAATGTATCAAACTGGATGTCACCTACTATTCTAATTTCCTCATAAGTTGTTCGTCCTTTGGCTACCGTTAACATCAGGCGGAGATAAAACAGTTCATTGGTTGTTGGCGGAATCCATATGAGATGTCCAATGGTGAAGCGTTTTTTGCGCGGTCTCAATTCTCTTTGTTTTTAGTGATAAACAAACTTTGACACAAATTGACCGTAAGTTAATGCTTGTGCTTCTTTGTATTTAGCATTTGCGACCAGCCATGCACTAAACATAGATTCAGTCACACTTGCATTTTCCAATATATTCTCCATGTGTGTGTAATGGGTGTAGTAGACAGATTTCTCCCCGACTAAATGATAGAACATACGTTCTAGAGCAGGTTTTCTACCATGAATATTATAAGAGTAAATGCGCCAGCATGCTTCACTGGGGGAGATATACCAGCAATCGAGGTATTGTTGGATTTCATCGATGGTTTGATTGTCATTTGTGGAAATTGCTGTTGTTATTCTATCATATCCTTTATTGATATATTTGAAAAGATATATTATTGAATTACTCTGATTACACCATTCCAAGTTTATATGTGTCTGGTATTTCATAAGAAATCTAGTGTTATATGTGATTCCGTTTTTTTCAATAGTGGAAGTTTTGGATATTTTTCTATAAAGCGGATATCCTTCTACATCAACAACAGTGTGTTCGATGAACTTTTTAGGATAGTATTTAGAGCATCTCCGATTTTTCATATATGGTGAGTTCATCCGCGAGAGCCCACAAGGTTCGTGCATCATATGTGCCTTAACGAACTTGTATAAATTAAGGTGAACAATTGGGTTAGGTATTTCAGCAGATATTATTTTGTCTATGTTAGAGGGTGTTGGGTATTTGCTCGTAGGGTGTAGGAATCTCAATATGTACGCATGGGGCAATCCTCGCTTTTGGAATTCAATGGTGTACATATCTATAAAAGTCATTGTTAGCTTCATGTAGTATTTTTAAACATCACATAGACATGATAAAAGTGCAGTATAACTAAATGAAGCGACTTACATGCTAATACTTTTCCCACGACCTGGCGTTTTGTGATATCATCCACGAGTGCATCAAACTTTATTTTGTAAAATTTTGTAATGATATATGGCCGATCGTGGGGTTCTAGTCCAGTGCCTGATAATGCGTGTGTGATTTCTGGCCAATTAGGATTGCAGGTAAATGTACAAATAAATCAGGGAATCCCAATCGACTTGAAATGTCCATACCATCAAAATATAGATGATCCATGTATCTCTTGCTACCAACAAATTTAGATGGCAAGACGACACGTTTCCCCCGCTTCTGGTGTTGATTTCTTCTGTCACCATCACTTTGATTTCTCAAGTTATTATATTTTCCTACTCTTAACTTTGATTGATTATCCCTCAACCAATTAAGTCATTCGGATTACATCATAGCATAACCATCGACTAAGAATTATTGAAATAGACGTCTTGAGTAAAGCAATGTTTTTTCTTCCTTGCAACGTTGATGTAAGCGGTAAGAAAGCCAATCCTTAACGCTCTGACGGTTTTTCCTCGTAACTTCAATTTCGTGCCGATATTTATGCATTATATTATTCCTGTAACCATCCTCCCCATATGGAAATGTAAGAGGGTACTGATACGCCAAATATGCTGGGTGAAACTCATCTATTCGTTGCAAACCACCATTGCGTCGATGAATTAGGATGTCTCTTTTATCAGCAGAATCAATGTCCCCCACAATAAGTGCAGCAACCTCCGACACTGTGGGTCTGTTATAAACACAGCCATCTTCTGGTCTATTAGAAATGAGCCTCAATTTTGAATTCGTGAAAGAATTAGTCTTTAAAACATCCCCTGCCATTCTAAAAGCTTTGGCATGAACATTGTGCTCATTTAACATTATCTTCAGGTTATTGACAATGTGTCACTGGATGCCTTTGTTGTCCTTATTGATTTTGAACAGGCATCTATAACGGGTTGAAGGAAATATATTTGCGAAGAAATTATGTATTAGTGAGTTAACAGACTTACATGAAATATTTAATTCTGTTTTCAACTTTGTTGTCGGTGTCGTAGATGTATAACTGGGCATATTGGGGAGGATTTCCTGTTTCTGGTAGTAGTGTACCGATTCGATGACAGGTCTGGCCGTGCAGTCTAAAAGTAGGGGGTCCTCCTCTTTTAGAGTATGTTGTGTCGAATTTCATTCCAGGTGAAGTGAATGAAAACATCGTGTTGTACATTTGTATGTTATTGTGGTAGTTTTTACTGTCCGAATTTGTTGTATTAAATAGAAGATTTTGTAACAATTTTGGAGGTTGCTCAAGGATAATTTTTCCACCACGACAGCAATGATGGAACCGAGGAGCAGTTGTTGGTTTTTGTTTTTCCACTTTTTCTTGGAACCATATACATGATTGACAATTTGCACATTCATAACTTTAGTCTCCCATGTCATAATGTTCTGTAAAGGCACAGCGGAATAAGTAATTACATTAAACACCATATCATATAGTTGTATTAATATAGAAAATGTAATGGCCGGCTAAATAGGGAATATCCGCCAATGTAATTTAAGATTCATAGTGTTGGTATTATTTTCCTATAATTGTATCATATGGAATGTACCTTGGAGATGGGCCTCTTGCAATGGTTCAGGTTCTGTATCGTCATTGGAGTCTAAAGTATTAGGGGCCTTCAAATTATTGTAACAGTTTGATCCGTCATTGTCTGAATAATGAGAGTCAAGCTGGATATTAGGCACTACAAAATCGTTGCAGTTTTGAGCAGTCAAAGTAGATGCCCGACTCATTTTATGATTTGAAATAACAATGTTATTTGAAATTTGAACCACATCATTGAATGTCATGAGCCTTGAATTTGCATTCCTGGTCTTAGCAACTTGAGTGTTTATCAAATTTCAGAATCTTTTTCTGTTATCCAAGATTATCTTCCTTCTCTTTCTAGCCATAACCGGGTTAGCAGTGGTTTCATATGGCATGTAAGAGAAGTTATAAGTTGGTTCATCTGATGTAAATGTAGATAGTGAATGTGCTGAAGAAGATGAACAATTCAGATTTAAAAAGGACGTCGGTTTGTTTGATCTGACTCCATTACGTAAATCTCTTTTCGCTTTCAGAATAAGTTTCCTCATATTTCTAGCAATTGATGTTTGATTAGAATTGTTTTCAACAACATTTCTCACCATGATAAAAATAAAAGTATGGAAAATATTACAAATAATGTGGATTTGTATAGGTTTATGTAAAAGTGGTTATTTTATGTATAGCAGGCTACAACACCCAAGTGAATACTAAATGGTTACAATTATAGATAGCAGAGGCAATGATGGTATTAAAAAGACATAAATGTATTGTTCATTGAAGGGTTGACATTCATGGTTGAAGTATAGATGAAATTGGAACTGAATATGTATGGAAATTAGTTATACATTTAAGTTAGAAGAAAGGTTTCTTAACTTAGCAAGAACACAGTATTTGTATCTATGAGAGATAAGTTTTGTATGTGAGCAATATTGAGGAAGTTTTTTTAGTCCTATGTGTTAAATGTAGATAATTGAAATGATATATAATTATAATAATTTTGTATTGGATCCCTGGGTTAAAGTTTTAAAAACATAATAAGTGTAACAAAATATTATAAGAAAATAGAAAGTGAACAGTTTCATATGTTTGTTTTCTCTTGCATTGAGTATTTCAGACACATATTTGCACGAACGACATCATTAAATAGAGGTTGGGCATCGAAAGTGGTCTGGGTTAGGGTTTTCTAGAATGGCATCTTCTGAAGGAGGTTCTTGTGGCCGGATTCCTTCCGATGATGATAATGATATGAGGTATGAAGGGCTTATTTGATTTGATTTTCCTATTGCAGTGAAAAATAGGTTAGGGTTGTAATAAAGATTATAAGCACGTAGTGATGACTGTAGGAAAAAGATTGTTTAATCTTGTATTGTATATGATAGATTTGTAGAAATCAAATGTTATTGTATAAATGTTGGGGGTTTTGTTTCCGGAATAAACACATGGTAATGAACATAGATCAATGAAAACATTATTCTAACACCAAAACTGATTAATGGGTGTAGGTAGTTTTTCTTTCCTGGTGGTGTTTATTGTCCATTGTAATTGTTGTAGACTATTGCTCATGCGATTGTTGCATATATTAGGAAAAGAATACTAAACAATCTTTAATATATGTTTTCTTCATATATATATATATATATATATATATATATATATATATATATATATATATATATATATATATGATGTTGTATCAACAACGAACAGGCTATGGAAATCATAGGAGAATTAGTTGGTGAGATAGGCTACGATCCTAAGAAGGAAACATCGGAAAAAAGGATGTGGCAGTCAGAACGGTACTATAAGTATGACTAATAGAAGACATGCCACGCCGAATATTGTTAAAGGTGACATCCACGATGTTCTAAGTAGAAAGGGAAGGGAATCTGCGATCAAACTCTGTAGTAATGTAAATCCCGTCCCTGTTGTGTCAAATATTGTTGTTGTTACAGGAAATAGGGAAGATGTTCGAAGACATGATAATGGAGGAGTTAGAAGTGTAAAATAGGAAATTACAGATAGGAACACACTTGAAATAAGAGATCCAGTAGTTGCTGAAGCAAGTAGATCAAAACCAGGTAAGAAAGGAAGACGTAAAGCGAGGAAAAATTCAAGGGTGGGGACCCAAAGTACCGTAAACTGCTCAACAAGTGCTAAGAAATTTATTTGGAAGATCCATGTTCCAAATGATAAAACCACACAGCAAAACATAATGGTAAGTGAATCATTTAATGTGAGTGATTATGATATTTTCCTGTATGGAGCATTTTCCGAGGGAAATCGCCAAAAGATGCCTTCGTGTCTTTCAAAAGGAAATTAATCTACTGGATGTAAAGACAAAGAATATTTTTATTTGTCAGGTCCACAAAGCTATTAGGAACAATGAACCTCAGCAGTATGAAAAGTATATGGCGTTAGAATGGTACGAATTTGCTAAATCTCTCAAGCTGCATAACGGCGATACATTGGTGTGGAGTATGTTGCAATTCTCTCCATATATCTATGTGAAGGTTGAAAGGAGCTGAATTAACTTCTGTTGTCAATTAACTTTGTACTATGAATTAAGTTTTCTGGTTGTACTATATGTTGGGAATCTTTTGTTAGTAGAATGTATTTGGTATATATGCTAAGATTCTTAAATGTAGATACAAATGTAGGCAAGTAAAGTAAATCGTAATTATCGAAAAATTGAATGAAAAATGAAGCTAACCGTAACCAATTCACATTATTCAAGGGCATCTATTTTTGCCTTATCAACACTCTCTTTAATCTATACATAGTTAAACATAGTCATACAGTATAATATACTAGTAGAAAACCAAAAACAAAAACATAATAAACAAACAAAAAAGGATACACAGAGGTGAGCTAAGTACCTACAGAGGCTCTGATATTATAGTCTGGATTGGAGTAGGTTCCTTTTCAGTTAATAAAATAAACAAAACATCAGTCGACGGGTTCGTTATAATAGCAGGAAATCTTTAATAAAATATAATACAGTTTATATGAGTCTACCTCAACTATTTCCCACTTTGCCTTAAGTTTCTTGATAATAGGGTCATTTCTTAGAATCATAACGACTGAACAGTTCTTCCAGTGTGGATGCCACTTAACCTTAAAAGCCATTTCCAACTTCAACATCTTATTGAATGCTAATGGGAAGTCCATTGGATCAGTAATTCCACCCTATAAGAAGAAGTGACCCGATCATGATCACAATAGATATATAACCTGGATCATAGTGTGACGAAGTTGAGATGCAGATAAACCCAAAAGCAGTTCACATTCTCTGTTCCAGAAGACAAAATTGCAATTTTTACCTCCGTGTGTAACCTCAATCTCAATCTTATACCTAAGACATCAGAAGAAATCGTAACATTAAAATAGAGACCACATAGAGACTGATATAAACATGAGAGTAACAACATAAATTATATGGAAACTACTAAAACCTATAGATTTCAGACTCAGTAGAATGACCGGCTTCACACTCAAACGGTGGTTTTTCACCACGAGCTATACATTGACACATATTCCAGGAACGATAATACCATTCGAATGAAGACGCGACAAACAATTTTGTTATAGCAACGGTAGCACAAAATGTAATCTGGACAATACCAAAAATTAACAACACATATGGTTAGGATATAAATATAATATGAAACAATAGCAAGACATACATCCTTAAGTTGAATAATCTCAGCAATAGGTAAAACCACAGCCTTAGAAAGAAATTTTAACACAGGAGAAAGCTAACTATTTTCAGAGTTCTGTGAGGATAGTTACGAATTAGATCCGAGTTGATTAGATAGAGTGACCCTACTTTCCTTAGGAATTCTACAGCAATAAAGAAATTATTAAAGCCGAAAATAAACCAATGACACACAATGGATAGTACTCGCAACACACTTCTCTATAAAGTCTTTCATGAGAGGGAAATCAACATCAACACATAAAAGGGTCACATTATACGTGTTTGTCACAAACAATGGATACTTTCCTAGACAAATTAAATAGAGATTCTCAGGTTTTTTAACAGAATAAAAACTACTGAAAAATTAATTTAAAATGAATTCCATAGTTGAGGAGGTAACCTTCTTCCTTCACTTTGGCATGCTTAAGCAACACAATGGTCGGAACCAACGCATCAACCGTATCTTGGTTAAACCTGATGAACTGATCCGCATATGTTTCCTCAAGAGTGCAGTTCAACATGTTGTTGCTAAAATGTAATACTGTGGGAGAACTGACCTTTTTTGAAATGTTACAGATAGCAAGAGTCGCCACCGACTTTTATTTTATCCAATTGGAAAGGCTAAAAGAATAGAAAAAGACCTTTTAAAAAGACTTTGAGTTCGGGGGGTAAGTTATACAAAGAGAAGTTGTAAGCACCCTTTGTATCCATGGTGATCCATGGGCTCTTAATTGCTTAGCACACTTTTTGTTTTCAAAATATTTGAAGTGTAGTGTGTGAATAAGAAAGGATTTTGAATAAGAACTTTAGCTTGTAAATAAGCGTAGTCTTTTTGAATTGATTTGAAAGAAGTGGGGAAATATATTTTTGAATTTGAAAAAGAGCAAGCAATTAAAAGCAATTACCCTTAAGTTAAATTTATGTTCTTTAAGTCTTTAGTTGGAAAGGGCTATCCACACCATAAAGAGGGCAGGTAGTCCTTTCATTGGATTTGAAAGGGTCATCGAGGCTTATCGTTTTCCATAAAGTTGTCCCTACCATAAAGAGGGCAGATAGTCTTTAGGGAAGGATATAATAGTCATTAAGGCAACCATGAGGATACCTTAGCATTCGAAGGGACAATCATCCTTTTATTCGAGGCAACATCGAGGGACTAGATCTCATATGATGATTTCATTTGTAGGCAACTGGCTAAGGTATCCTCGTATTCGAGGGACTTGATTATTTAATCGAAAAGGCAACATAAGAGGGAGGTTACCATTAAAGGTGTGTGGGTGCAACAATCACGTGATTACATTCAGATATTTATTTTGTATTAGGCAAACTAAATTCATTAAACTCTTGTCACTCCCTATTTTACTAACCACGCAGTAAATATAAGCAAAATTAAAGGCAACAATTAAAAGTCCTACGCTATTACAAGGCTTCGGGGAGGAGGAATTACAAACCAAAAACCTGGGGGAAAGGCAGAAATAAAATACAGAAATGAAAGGCATGAATATAAACCCTAATTACTATTACAAGAAAACTCTTTGCGACCTATACATAATTTCTAGAATTGAAATGCCAAAAAAATAAAAATAAATACAAAAAACAAACAAATAAATAATTAAAGGCATGCGACATACACAGAGTATGGGATGAGAAGAGAATCACGATAAAATATTATAATTAAGAAAATGAGGGTATTTGCGGTGATGAATCTTAAATCTTAGAAGTTAACCTAAAATCAAATTAAGGCTAAATAAATTATGACCTAAAAAATAAACTTGAGGTTAAAACTAATAAACCTAAAATTAACTAATTAGCCTAAAAAATATAATTATTAGCCTAAAAATATATATTAGCCTAAAAATCTAATGGTTTAAAAAAACCTGTGACAACATTCGCCTGAGGGAGAAACCTAATGGGTAAACTAATCTAATGGGTAAAATAAATCTACAGGGAACATAAACGAAGGTTAATGGGCAAACCTACCTAATGTGTATTTTTAGGATTTTATGATTTTTGGTTAAAACTAAAAATAACTAAAATGAATTAAATCAAGTAAAACTCACTTCTAATTGAATTAAAACAAAGAAGGTTGATTTTAAATCCTAATTCTAATGGTTAGTTGCTTGGCTAATTTGTGGTTTAGTGGTTAATTAAACAAACAAATAAAATAAAAAACAAACAGCAATTAAACAAGACAAAAAGAAAGAGAATAGGTGGGGCGTACACTCCCGTGTGGCGCGCCCATGCTAGCTCACGGTAGGCTGGCAGCTTCTGGATCTTTTAGATCGGACGTCAGGTGAATCTAATGGCAGATGCTGAGGGTGTATTGTAAGATTCTTATGGTAGCGCGCGTGGGATCTGAAAACAAATTAATTCAACAAAATGTAAGGATACCTAGGGATCGAACCCCTGTCTTAATGGTCACTGGTTTCTCTTCAGTGCCAGCTGCGTTGAGTTGTTTTGTTGTTAAAAAAGTGAGCATCAAACAATAAATAGGAAAAGAAAATCATAAATGTTAAATCCAAAGAGATAGTCAAACTGGGGTCCACGTTGTTACGTCATAACCAATGAAAATTGGAGAGAAGAATCAAATATGGTTGACTGGCCAATGGAATGAGGGGAGAGAAAACAAACGTTTGACCATCCAGTTACTCCCACACACACATGTCCACGTGGGTTTCCTTCCATTGTTCATCTTCTTTATCCTCCATACTTGCGGATTCATCCACGGATTTTCCTGCGAATTTTGTTGCGGAAAATCCTTTGACACTTAAAACCTACAAAAACAACATAACAGGGACGGATAATAGCCCAGATTCACTATTTAAGGTATTAGGAATTCACTGGTACGACTTGTTTGTCCAGAAACGGCCTGTATCTATGGGAACGAAGTGCCTCCTTCATCATGCCTTAGCCATGGTGTTTTGTATTTTTGACGCTAAAGCTTCACGTGGATGGTCCAGACCTCCTTTATATCATTCCAGAAACTCGTTCAAACAGTTAGTTAGTATTAAATCATAATACAATAAGAGTTACGGAAATTCAACTTAGGCATGAATATGGTGATCTTGATATGAGCATTATAGGTACCATACAGACTTGAGAACAATGTAATCCTACCTTATCTCACCTCAAGAATAAATTAAGATGGTTGGTTCACGTTGAAAGTGACTGGATCTTTGGGCACGAGTTTCTCACTTTCTTTGAAAGAGTTGACAACTTGTAACCCTATTCTTCTTGCCCAATTTTCATCCCACTTTAGGCTGCATTCTTTGGGAATATATAAGAGAGGAAATTAGAGTTGGAATATTTGGAAAGAAGCAATTGATTGGTAAGGAAAAAATATGAAAAGATATGATTTAAATTTGAATAAAAAGTGTTTATTTTGCATTCAATCTTTCTCAATCAAGGGCCAACGAAATCCCTTAGATTTGTATGTGAATATATATTTAAGATTGATTGCAAAAATAAAATCATGCATATATTTTATATTCCTTGTTATTTATTTAATTAAATTTGACTTTTAATGAATAAAAAAATAAAAAATAAATGAAATAAATAAAAGAAAAAAGCATAAGTGGGCTTAGGGGTCGTGGACCATGTTAGAAACAAGTTTCAAACATAAAAAGGTAGGCCCATTTGGAAGAAGTTCAATTTTGCCCAATATTGACTTCATGCACTTTCTCCAAAATTGGTCAACTTCATCAATGCATAACTCTCTCAATTTTTATGGTATAGAAGTATAATAGGATTTTTTGGAAAGCCCAGGAAGTCCTCTTTAAGCCACTTTGAAACCTTTTTTGGATTTGAGGATTTTATCTTGAAGATATGGCTCCTGACAAAAAACTGCTTTTGGTTGACTTTCAAAAAGGACTTATAATCTTTTGGACCATATCTCTTAAATGAAACCTTTTTGGCCTTGGCGTTAGAGATGCAAAGTTGTAGAGAATTCAATTTCCTTCAAAATAGGATTTGGTTGGGAAATTTCTGATGTTCCATGTGAAAGTTATGGTTGGTCAAAGTTTAGTTGACTTTTAGGTCAAAAACCCTAATTTAGAAACTTTGAGTTTTGTTGATTTCTGAACTTTCAATGATGAATCATGATCAACCCTTGATCAAATGATGAATGTAACTTCAAAATATTGTTGTTGACCAAAAATCAGGAGTTTTGACTGTGATTTGACCGTACTTGACTTTTAGGTCAAACTAGTCGACTATTGACCATTTGAAGTGTTGACTGAGCAATCTTATGAGTCAGAGCTTGAAACTTGGCATGGGGATACTATGAGGCATATGAAAAGCCATGAAGTCCACTTGAAATATCTGAAGTTGATTTTACTTGGAGAGAAGCACAACCCTAGTTGTGGGTTGATTGCTTAGGAGACAAATACTCAGGTTTATTTCTCAGTGCTTGAACCAAAATATTTTAAAATATGATGGGCGAATTTTGGGGTATGACATAAACCATAAGCACAAAACATTAGGCTATAACACATGGTTGGGATACAAAGTATGCCAAATGATTCTACTATATGAGAGACTTAAGAATTGCACAAACAAACCCGTGGTCTCGTAACACCGTATTAATATGTTATTTCTTTGCACCCGACTGAGTCTGTGCATATCCAATACTGTCCACCATTCCAATGACATATGAAATAAATATATTAATTTCACAACACTAAAAAAGCATGAGAAAATGTACAAAAGAAACACAGGAAAAGTATATTTACCAAACAGGACATCTTTGACAAACTTCCCTGTTATTATGTCTGAAAAACTTGTAAAAACAATCGGCTTTGGGGGTATCTCATGTTTGTCATCATCAACGACAGACGTTCCAGCATTAAACTTTAGCATATATTTGTGTGTTGATGCCTTGAAGGCCTGAACACGCGACCTTAAAATTTGATACGGTATAGGTATGGCCTAATAGGCATTTTTGGTCGAACAGCGACATATGCGGTGCTGGAACAACAACATGAATATCAACACCCTGTGACACACACACACAAAATAGTAAATTATATGGTACATAACAAGGGGAAAACCATACATAAATCATAAAGAAGTCAAATACCGATTTGTCAACAAAGATCATTTCAAAATGTTCCTTGTTGTTAGACACAACATTCCATCTGTGATGAATCCTAATAGCAACCTTCCAAAGCTCTTTTCCATCGTTGATGTCTGATATTTTTTCAACAGGCCTAGCCATGATCATGCAATTTCACAGAGTCGTGAAGTATAACCGCAAAAGTTACAAATGGTGTATACAAATGAAAACGATAATGGTGAGATAAATATGAAACCCATTATATGAAAGCCATTATTGTTGTAGCAGTTTAGAACGTGGATGGGCACACAACTGAAACAATCACTAACTGCAACATGAGAAGAGGTTTAACGTTATTAATTTTGCAACTGCCGCATGAAACAAATATGGCAGCATATATTAGCATTTGACGTTGAAAATTGAAAGAAGGGTTGTTGATGTGGCAGCCTATATGATGAGAAAAAGCTTTAGTTTTCTTATATGATAGATAAGAGACTTGATATCTATTTTTTTATAATAATTTTGTCATTGTTTTTCAATTATTATTTTTTTAAATAATGAAATGAGTGTTTATATGAGTTAAATTTATGAACAATTAAAAATAAAATGTTAAATGAAATTGATTATAATAAACTAATGATTTTACATCCTAAAGAATTTTTAGATAGAAAAATTAGGTTTGTGGATTTTTGGAGATTGAACTCCATTTAAGAAAAAGAAGTCTTCTCTAAGAATTTTTGGAGTTTCTATCATCTGTCAATAGTTCAAGACTCAAACAAGGGATTTCCAGTAGAGTTGATTAAAGATTAATGTGGAACAGGATCTTGGAGTTCTTGAAGATTTTTGAAGGTGTGTCTGCTCAAGATCGTGAATCTTGGAGTTTTGGCAGCCTTGTGAGTTGTGTGTTGTTAAATGAAAATCAAGAAATAGAACTGTATAACTTAGTAGTTGGTTATAAGTATTTCAACTACTGAAAGATTAAGTGCAAGCGAGGATGACAAATTAGGCCAATATAAATCTTGATGTATCATCTCTCTAACTCAAACTTTTTTTCTTTTTGTATAAATTTTGCATGCTTTAGATTTATTTTTGTTTCTTAGTTTTCATGTTGTTAGTTTTTCTGTTCAAATTAATTTATTGATTAAATGCAAGTTTGTATTAAATGCAAGAAATATACCTTCATTGACTTTAGCAACAAACATACCTAACTTGTCATTACCATTATTTAAGATAAAACATATGCAGAAACAAATGCATAAGTATGAAATATTTGGCTATCTACCCTTAAGTAATCATATGGGATCTTATTTAGAATAGGTCTAATGACCACCCTGTTTAATATGTGACATGCGGTGTTAATCCCATTCGTTCAAAAGTACTTTGGTAGACTCATTATGTAACACCCTTCTTAACCCAGCAGAAAATATAACATAAATCGGAGTAAGATATCATGCATATTAATTCAAGGATATCACACATAATTCAAAAACCATAAACATTTGTCATGCTAAATAACACTTTAAATATAATTCATGTTTCCAAAACTCCAACACATGCACTTTCACAGTGGATTAATATTCGATCAGACATAACACATTATTGTCTCATAATAATTTCACTTCATTAAAAAAATAGGCATAATGGCCAAACATCACATAATTTTATTAAAATAACATAATAGAAGGGAATACAAGATATCTTTAAAAACATGAATCAACAACGTTCCCGGTGTTACATAATCAGAGGATGATTCAAAACCCAAAAATACTAAACAAATAATTAAAGGAGTAGCTCCTCGACTAAATCCTCGTAAGCGAGCACTTCTACTCCTCGGTACTTGAGCGATGTCATACAAAACGTCATTTCAATAGAAGGGTGAGAATCCATATCATTATAGGAATATATAATAATAATAAGAAATGTATAACAACACACAACAAAAGAATCCCACGCACTTCAAGCATACATGTATTCAACACTTTATAAATACATATCACATGTTTTTACATACGGCATAACTCAATAGATTCAAGATACCATGTAACCAAATCACAATTATCACCAATATACTTCATACAATTTGCACATAAGTACACCAAAACACAATTTACATCGACACATGTGACTCCAATGCGACTCAATGCAAATGCATGTTGTACCAAATGTTATCCTTAACGGATTCCCCGCGTCCATACCTCAGACAGATAACAACCAAAATTCCATCCTCTAAGCTCTCAAACCAATCCTCTAGGTTTGGGACAAGTCATTAGTTTCCACGAAACTAACGAACATCGTCTCATTCACATTAAAGGAATGCATGTGCAAATATTAACATTTATATGCAATTAAGACCATTTCACAATCTTAATCATACAATCATATATCCCACCATTCATCACATATGAATTCACCTCACATTTGTACAAACATACACATATTCATGTTATCAATCACACATGAAAACATCTTCATAACACTCACTAAATCAACACACCACAAATAACATGTAGGAAACAAAGCTCAACAATGTTATTCTCAACTAATTTCAATTCACAACATACATACATGCAAAATTCAAGTATTATTTTCATACACATAATTGCCTCAAAAGTAATCCAAAGATCAATTCTCAACATATATATACACACATACATGCCATTTTACACAACCCTATAATGATTAAATAACCTATTGTCCAAAAACTATTTTTATTAAAAAGAATGGCGCGCTAGCTTTCTAACTCTTCGAACGGGGACCCAAACGGAGATACGGTTCAAAAGTTATGAATGTTTGAAGTTCGCAAATTTGTTGTCATAACCTTTAGGGAATCGATTTCCACTTTTCATAAATCGATTTCCTCCACTCCAGAAGCCATTTTTCCCAGTTTTCAACCTGGAAATCGATTTCCAAAAAGAGTAATTCAATTTCCACTGTACTAGAACCAAAAAAAATAGATTTTTATGCTACTAAACTCAATTCCAACCTAATTCCAAAACCTCAAACCTATTCTATCAATATCATGAGTTCTAAACAAAATCTAACATGTCAAAAACCTAAAATTGAAATCCCCAATCTTACACATGTTACAATCCATTACTCAAGCATCATATATCCCATAACAAGATAAAAACCCACCTTTACCTTGGATGATTTTCTTCCCCAGGGTTGCCTCATTCTTCTCCCTTTCTCTTTTCTCTTATTTCTCCTCTTTTCCTCCTTTCTTCACTTCTCTCATTAACTTTATATTTTCTTTGTTTTAGTTAAACCATTACTACAAAAATTATCTTAATGGGCTTACTAAACTTTACCCCGACTTTTTCTCATTCTAACAAACTATTAGGCCCAATCACTTATTTTATCATTTCACACCCAATAACCCGACACATATATATCACATATATTCACAAACCACACAATTAATGAATTACTATATCACATAATAATTAATAAAACAAATAATTAATAAAATAACTAATAAATAAAATCAGGATTTTACAACTCTCCCCGAATTTAAAAAAAATTGTCCTCGAAAATTTGTCCTCCTCTTATCATGATAACTCTTCTGACGACTCTAAGAAGCCTTCATCTTCTCCTGAATCATCTTAACCTTGTTCGTAGTCTATTGAACTATCTCAGGTCCAACCACAACACTTTCTCCCGACTTGTACTAACACAAAGGTGGCCTACACCTTCTACCGTACAAAGCCTCAAACGCTGCCATTCCAATACTTGAATGGAAATTGTTGTTATAAGTAAACTCAATCAAAGGCAAGTAACTATCCTAAGTACGTCCTTGCTCTAATACACAAGCTCTCAAAAGATCTCAAGCGACTAAATCATCCTCTCAGTCTTTTTGCGGATGATAAGCTGGACTGAAACAAAACTTAGTACCCAAAGCACTTTGCAAATCTTCCAAAAATCTCGAAGTAAACCTCGGATCTGTATCAGAAACAATGCTAGACCGAATACCGTGGAAACTGACAATCCTCTCAATGTACAACTTTGCAAGCGTCTCCATCGGATAATCCATCCTTATCGGAATAAAGTGAGTAGATTTTGTTAATCTATCCATAATAACCCAAATAGCATCATATTTACTCGGTGTCATAGGTAAACCATACATAAATTCCATATAAATGCTATCCCATTTCAATTCAAGAATGGATAACGGTTGCATCAAACCAGACAGATTCTGATGTTCAATATTCGACTTCTGACAGATCAAACAAGAATACAAAAATTCCACAATCTCTTTCTTCATACATTGCCACCAAAATAATTTCCTCAAATCTTGATACATCTTAATAGCTCCAGGATGGATACTCAATCCACTACGATGTCCTTCCTCAAGAATCCTCTTCTTCAAATCAAACATGTCTGAAACATAAACTCTATCACCATTATCATTAATCCTAAAATCACCACCTTGTCCTTGATTAATCAATGTTAATCGATCAACCAAACTCAAATTAGATTTCGGACCTTCCCAAATCTCATCAAGAATTCCACTAGTAAGCTTCAACATACCAAGCTTAACTCCAAAAGAAGTCTCTTCACAAACCAAACTCACATCTCTAAATTGCTCAAGAAACTCTAACTCTCGCATCATCAACATCGACATGTGCAAAGACTTCCTATTCAATGTATCACCTACAAAAGCTTTACCAGGATGGTAATTCTATCCAAAATCATAATCCTTCAAGAATTCCAACCATCTTCTCTGCCTCATATTCAACTCATTCTGATTGAACAAATACTTCAAACTCTTGTGATCACTGAACACATCAAATCTCGATCCAAACAAATAATGCCTCCAAAGTTTCAACACAAACACAACAGCAGCCAACTCTAAGTCATGCATCGGATAATTTCTCTCATGTACTTTAAGTTTTTTTAAAGCATAAGCTACCACTTGTCGAGTCTAAATCAACACACCTCCTAAACCCATCAATGAAGTATCACAATACACAAAAACGGTTGTGTCGGATCAGGCAAAATCAAAATAGGAGTGGTCGTCAACTCATATACAAACTCAAGTCTCTAAACTATTCAATAAGTCCCACCTCTTTCTTAGCCACTTTTCCATTAGGTTTGTAACACCCGTATAATTTTAATATTAATTTAATTGGAATATTGAATTAATAATTAGAATTATAAAGATTTTGTGAAAATAATGAATAAATAATGGTTTATGGCATTTGGGCCATGTGAGTAAATAGTAAAAGAGGGAGGGTGATTTTATAATCCTTTTACTAAATTATTATTATTTTCATAAAACAATTGGATTTGGGAAGGAAGAAAGAACGTGAAAGAACAGAGGTTTGGAACGAGGAACGTGAAGGAGAACTGTAGAGGGAGAGATCAAGGATCAAGAACAATTGTCTAAGGTAAGGGGAGACTCTCCATTTAATCTCTATTATTGTATTATAGATGATAGTATGGATTAGGAGTATTGTTGGATCCATTGATTCTATATTCTGAATCTTTCTGTCTGTGTTCATCAATTGGATTGAATCTATGACTGTTAATCCCTAATAACTGAGTAGATCTAGAGTATGATGAACGAAATTGATTATAGGATCATATACTGTAGTTTCTGGGTGAATCTGTATGCTGTTATGAGATGAATTTTCTGGTTTTTAGACCCAAATCGCAGACTGTGCAGGTGAAATCGCGAGGAAGATGAATGGTAAGTTGCAGGTTTATGTGAACTGCCGTCCATTCACGTATGGTACGCGTATGATACGCGTATGGGGGTGTGGTACGCGTATGGTACGCTCCCCATGGTGCATCAGAATGTACCCTTCTGCTGGTACGCGTATGATACGCGTATGGCATGGTGTTGGTACGCGTATGGGCTGTTGATACGCGTATGTGTTTGTCTTGTGTGGAATTTTGATTCTGTTCATACGCGTATGGGTGTATGTTGTGTGGCTTTTGGTCCCTGCTGGTACGCGTATGGTACGCGTATGGCCAGCGTGACTTGCAGAGTTTTGCTGTTTTGTGATTTTAAGAGTTCGGTAACGAGTAACTTTTAAAATGCTGATCTGTTTGGAATAATGTTTGGTTTATGATGACTAAGATGAGATAAATCGTTTGATTGATTGATATATGATTTTATTTGAATGATGCAAATTATACATATATTTGAACATACTTGATGATGATGATGTATGATGATGTATGAGTAAAGATGATGCTACTCATAGTGAGATGATGATGTTGGTATGTTATATATATATATATATATATATATGTGGTTGCATGCATTCATAATCATTGTTGTGGGCTGTATCCTAAGGATGAGAGGATTCAGTGAAGGGCAAGATTCCTATTGTGTGGAATCTGTTCTGGCAGGGCCGTATCTGGATGATGATAGATCGGTCGGTGGATGATGTCCACTGGTGATGTTGGTACCACATGCATAGTGTCAGTTTCATACATGTGCATGATTTGTTTTATAACATGATTATATATGTTATATGATGACTTGTCTGTTTATCTGTGGATGTGTGGTTGATGATTGTCTGAATATGAAACAATTGGGTGAATGATATAACTTTGATATGTTATTATTTATGATGCTATAACATTGGTTAACTGTGATGAGACTCACCCTTACTTGTTGTCATTTTCAGATTGAGGATAGCGGCGCGACTTGGTGAGGATTAGCCCATAAGTTGGTTTTTAGTTATAGTGTCGGTGTCATGCTCTGGTAGATGTAACACTGGGAACACGTTTTTTTTGGAGTTTGATTATAACTCTATTTGTTTTGTTATTTGGAGTCTTATACATTGATGATGGATGTTTGACTTGATGAAGTATTTCCGCTGTGTAAAACATGAATTGATTAATGAGTTATGATCTCAGGTGTTTTCAGTAAATGCATGACAGGTGTCGAACGTGTGTATTATTTATTTATTTTATGAATTGTGACACCTCTTGTATGTTTACTCTGATTAATAATTATTTAATTGTCGCGGGTTATTAGAGGGGTGTTACAATAGTGGTATCAGAGCATAGTCGGTCGTTGTGACCAGAGTCTTAGTGTCAGTCTTTCCGTGTATGCGACTAATACGAGTTATTGTCGATACTTTTGTTCTGACTGGGTTTTTTGTGTTAAGCAGAACAATGGCTGGAAGAGGAGGAAGAAATGATGATGCTATCGCTGAGGCTCTTGGCATGATTGCTGGTGTGCTGGGAGGGAATGCCAATGGAGCTGCGATTGGTGCTGACAGACAACTGAACAGTTTTCAGAGGAACAATCCTCCATTGTTCAAAGGCACGCATGATCCTGAAGGTGCTCAGAAATGGCTTAAGGAGATCGAGAGGATTTTCAGAGTCATTGACTGTGCTAAGGATCTCAAGGTGAGGTATGGTACCCACATGTTATCTGAGGAAGCTGATGATTGGTGGATGTCAACCAGAATTGAGCTGGATGCTGGTGGTACAGCAATTACCTGGACTGTATTCAGGAGGGAATTTCGGAGGAGGTATTTTCCTGAAGATGTCAGGGGAAGAAAGGAAGTTGAATTTTTGGCACTGGTTCAAGGCAATATGTCGGTACCAGAGTATGCTGCCAAGTTTGTGGAACTGGCAAGGTATTATGTGCACTACAATGATGACGAAGCCAGTGAGTTCTCGAAATGTGTCAAATTTGAGAATGGTCTTCGTGATGAGATCAAGCAGGGTATCAGGTACCAGAGAATCCGGAGGTTTGTTGACCTGGTAGATTGTAGTAGAATTTTTGAGGAAGATAACATCAAGCTGAGGTCATCTCACTCTCGCGAGTTGGTTGACAGAAAAGGGAAGAAACATATGGATAGAGGTAAGCCATATGGTAGAGGTAAACCTGCTGATTGGAAGAAACCCAGTGGGGGAGATTCCAGTGCTCGTATCAGATGTTACAATTATGGTGAGATGGGACATCGTAGGAATGAGTGCAAGCTTGATCAGAAGAAGTGTTACAAGTGTGACCAAGTGGGTCATATTGCTGCTGACTGCAAGAGGAGGGTTGTGACTTGTTACAACTGTGGTGAAGAGGGTCATATCAGTCCTAATTGTCCTAAGCCAAAGAAGAACCAATCGGGAGGAAAGGTTTTTGCTTTAACCGGGTCAGAGACTACTCCAGAGGACAAGTTGATTAAAGGTACGTGTTTCATTCATGGCACACCTTTAGTTGCAATTATTGATACTGGAGCAACTCACTCTTTTATTTCTTTGGATTGTGCTGAGAGGTTAAATCTTGAGATATCTGACATAAATGGAAGTATGGTTATTGACACTCCTGCGTCGGGTTCAGTAACTACTTCGTCTGCATGCTTGAATTGTCCGGTTGATATTTTTGGTAGAGAATTCGGGATGGACTTAGTGTGCCTTCCGTTGAAACAACTTGATGTAATCCTGGGAATGAACTGGTTGGAATTCAACCGTGTTCATATCAACTGTTTTGCGAAGACGGTAATTTTTCCTGAAGAGGCTAGTCCTGATAGTCTAGAAATGACAGCTAGACAGGTGAATGAGGCTATCGGAGATGGTGCAACAGTATTTATGTTGTTTGCATTGATGAATGTGAAGGAGAAAGTGGCGAGTAGCGAATTGCCTGTTGTGTGTGAGTTCCCAGAAGTTTTTCCAGAAGATGTGAATGAATTACCACCGGAAAGAGAAGTGGAGTTTTCTATTGATTTGGTTCCGGGAACTAGTCCAGTGTCGATGGCACCGTATCGTATGTCGCCGTCTGAATTGGCTGAACTGAAGAAGCAGTTAGAGGAATTGCTTGAGAAGAAATTTATTCGTCCTAGTGTTTCGCCGTGGGGTGCGCCTGTGTTGTTGGTAAAGAAGAAAGAGGGTTCAATGAGGCTGTGTGTAGATTACAGACAATTGAACAAGGTTACTATCAAGAATCGGTATCCATTGCCGAGGATTGATGATTTGATGGATCAGTTGGTTGGAGCACGTGTGTTTAGTAAAATCGATCTGAGGTCTGGGTATCATCAGATTCGCGTGAAAGATGACGATATTCAGAAGACTGCTTTTAGAACGAGGTATGGACATTATGAGTATTCTGTAATTCCGTTTGGAGTTACTAATGCACCTGGTGTTTTTATGGAATATATGAACAGGATTTTTCATCCGTATCTCGACAAGTTTGTGGTGGTATTTATAGATGATATCCTGATATATTCTAAGAGTGAGAAAGAACATGCGGAACATCTCAGAATTGTGTTGGAGCTGTTGAAAGAAAAGCAACTTTTTGCCAAACTGTCGAAGTGTGAATTCTGGTTGGAAGAAGTCAGTTTTCTTGGACATGTGATTTCTAAGAATGGTATTGCTGTTGATCCTACAAAGATAGAAGCTGTGTCTCAGTGGGAAGCTCCGAAGTCAGTGTCAGAGATTCGTAGTTTTCTTGGTCTCGCAGGTTACTACACAAAATTCATTGAAGGGTTTTCAAAGTTAGCATTACCGTTAACTAAATTAACCAGGAAGGGACAAGCTTTTATTTGGGATGCAAAGTGTGAAGAGGGATTCCAAGAGCTGAAGAGGAGGTTGACTAGTGCTCCTATTTTGATTTTGCCGAATCCGACAGAATCATTTGTAGTTTATTGTGATGCGTCACTGATGGGTTTAGGTGGTGTATTGATGCAGAATCAATAAGTGGTCGCTTATACGTCGAGACAACTCAAAGTGCATGAAAGGAATTATCCGACTCATGATTTGGAGTTGGCAGCTGTGGTTTTTGTGTTGAAGTTGTGGCGAAACTATTTGTATGGTTCGAGATTTGAAGTATTCAGTGATCATAAAAGCCTGAAGTATCTCTTTGATCAGAAAGAGTTGAACATGAGGCAGAGAAGGTGGTTAGAATTTCTGAAGGATTATGATTTTGGTTTGAATTACCATCCGGGTAAGGCAAACGTGGTTGCTGACGCTTTGAGTAGGAAGACTTTGCATATGTCTATGCTAATGGTGAAGGAATTGGATTTGTTTGAACAATTCAGAGACTTGAGTTTAGTATGTGAAGGTACTCCTACTAGTGTCAAATTGGGTATGCTGAAGCTGACTAGTGGTATTCTTGAAGAAATCAGAGAAGGCCAGAAAGCTGATGTTGGATTGATTGATAAGTTGACTTTGATTAATCAAGGCAAGAATGGTGAATTCAGAGTTGACGAGAATGGTATACTGAGGTTTGGTGACCGAGTTTGTGTTCCTGATATTGATGAACTCCGGAAGCGTATTTTGGAAGAAGGACACCGTAGTGGATTGAGTATTCATCCTGGTGCTACCAAGATGTATCATGACTTGAAAAAGTTGTTTTGGTGGTCGGGAATGAAGAAGGAAATTGCTGAGTTTGTGTACTCTTGTTTAACTTGCCAGAAGTCAAAGATTGAGCATCAGAAACCATCTGGGTTGATGCAACCGATGTTTATTCCTGAGGGGAAGTGGGATAGCATATCAATGGATTTTGTGTCGGGTTTGCCGAGAACTGTCAGAAATTGTGAAGCTATCTGGGTCATAGTAGACAGGTTGACGAAGTTTGCACATTTTATACCGGTGAGAATGGATTATCCGATGGAAAAGCTGGCTCAGTTGTATATTGAGAAGATAGTGAGTCTGCATGGTATTCCTTCAAGTATCGTGTCAGATAGAGATCCGAGGTTTACGTCTAAGTTCTGGGAAGGTTTGCAGAAAGCTTTAGGTACTAAGCTGAGACTGAGTTCTGCTTATCATCCGCAGACTGATGGACAGACTGAGAGGACAATTCAGTCGTTAGAGGATTTGTTGCGAGCTTGTGTGTTGGAAAAAGGAGGTGCTTGGGATAGTTATCTGCCTTTGATTGAGTTTACCTACAACAACAGTTATCATTCGAGTATCGGTATGGCTCCGTTTGAGGCTTTGTATGGTAGGAGGTGTAGGACGCCGTTGTGTTGGTGCGAATCTGGTGAGAGTGCTGTGATTGGTCCAGAAATTGTACAACAGACTACAGAGAAGATTAAAATGATTCAGGAGAAGATGAAGGCTTCTTAGAGTCGTCAAAAGAGTTATCACGACAAAAGGAGGAAAACACTTGAGTTCCAAGAGGGAGATCATGTGTTTATGAGAGTTACTCCTATGACGGGAATTGGTTGAGCATTGAAGTCAAAGAAGTTGACTCCGCGTTTTATTGGACCATTCCAAATTTCTGAAAGAGTGGGGGAAGTGGCTTATCGCATCGCTTTACCGCCGATGCTTGCAAACTTGCATGATGTATTTCATGTGTCTCAGTTGAGGAAATACATTTCAGATCCGTCCCATGTGATCCAAGTAGATGATGTACAGGTGAAAGATAACTTGACGGTTGAGACTTTACCTGTGAGGATTGAAGACCGAAGACTGAAGCAATTGCGAGGCAAGGAAATAGCTTTGGTCAGAGTAGCTTGGGGAGGACCAGCTGAAGGCAATGTTACCTGGGAGCTAGAGAGTCAGATGAAGGACTCTTATCCAGAACTTTTTACCTGAGGTATGTTTTCGAGGACGAAAACTCTTTTAGTGGGGGAGAGTTGTAACACCCGTATAATTTTAATATTAATTTAATTGGAATATTGAATTAATAATTAGAATTATAAAGATTTTGTGAAAATAATGAATAAATAATGGTTTATGGCATTTGGGCCATGTGAGTAAATAGTAAAAGAGGGAGGGTGATTTTATAATCCCTTTACTAAATTATTATTATTTTCATAAAACAATTGGATTTGGGAAGGAAGAAAGAACGTGAAAGAACAGAGGTTTGGAACGAGGAACGTGAAGGAGAACTGTAGAGGGAGATATCAAGGATCAAGAACAATTGTCTAAGGTAAGGGGAGACTCTCCATTTAATCTCTATTATTGTATTATAGATGATAGTATGGATTAGGAGTATTGTTGGATCCATTGATTCTATATTCTGAATCTTTCTGTCTGTTTTCATCAATTGGATTGAATCTATGACTGTTAATCCCTAATAACTGAGTAGATCTAGAGTATGATGAACGAAATTGATTATAGGATCATATACTGTAGTTTCTGGGTGAATTCGTATGCTGTTATGAGATGAATTTTCTGGTTTTTAGACCCAAATCGCAGACTGTGCAGGTGAAATCGCGAGGAAGATGAATGGTAAGTTGCAGGTTTCTGTGAACTGCTGTCCATTCACGTATGGTACACGTATGATACGCGTATGGGGGTGTGGTACGCATATGGTACGCTCCCCATGGTGCATCAGAATGTACCCTTCTGCTGGTACGCGTATGATACGCGTATGGCATGGTGTTGGTACGCGTATGGGCTGTTGATACGCGTATGTGTTTGTCTTGTGTGGAATTTTGATTCTGTTCATACGCGTATGGGTGTATGCTGCGTGGCTTTTGGTCCCTGCTGGTACGCGTATGGTACGCGTATGGCCAGCGTGACTTGCAGAGTTTTGCTGTTTTGTGATTTTAAGAGTTCGGTAATGAGTAACTTTTAAAATGCTGATCTGTTTGGAATAATGTTTGGTTTATGATGACTAAGATGAGATAAATCGTATGATTGATTGATATATGATTTTATTTGAATGATGCAAATTGTACATATATTTGAACATACTTGATGATGATGATGTATGATGATGTATGAGTAAAGATGATGCTACTCATAGTGAGATGATGATGTTGGTATGTTATATATATATATATATATATATATATATATATATATATGTGGTTGCATGCATTCATTATCATTGTTGTGGGTTGTATCCTAAGGATGAGAGGATTCAGTGAAGGGCAAGATTCCCATTGTGTGGAATCTGTGCTGGCAGGGCCGTATCTGGATGATGATAGATCGGTCGGTGGATGATGTCCACTGGTGATGTTGGTACCACATGCATAGTGTCAGTTTCATACATGTGCATGATTTGTTTTATAACATGATTATATATGTTATATGATGACTTGTCTGTTTATCTGTGGATGTGTGGTTGATGATTGTCTGAATATGAAACAATTGGGTGAATGATATAACTTTGATATGTTATTATTTATGATGCTATAACATTGGTTAACTGTGATGAGACTCACCCTTACTTGTTGTCATTTTCAGATTGAGGATAGCGGCGCGACTTGGTGAGGATTAGCCCATAAGTCGGTTTTTAGTTATAGTGTCGGTGTCATGCTCTGGTAGATGTAACACTGGGAACACGTTTGTTTTGGAGTTTGATTATAACTCTATTTGTTTTGTTATTTGGAGTCTTATACATTGATGATGGATGTTTGACTTGATGAAGTATTTCCGCTGTGTAAAACATGAATTGATTAATGAGTTATGATCTCAGGTGTTTTCAGTAAATGCATGACAGGTGCCGAACGTGTGTATTATTTATTTATTTTATGAATTGTGACACCTCTTGTATGTTTACTCTGATTAATAATTATTTAATTGCCGCGGGTTATTAGAGGGGTGTTACAAGGTTCTCCCGAAATGGTGAATGACTATCCGCTCGATATAATGTAATACACTTTACGCACTATCAAGATGGCAAGACAAGTCTATCCCCTCCAACACGATCCCGTCTACTATCAACAAGAGATTAAGGGTGTTCAGTTCCTCAATTTGTCAATAGGTAGCCGACAATCATGATGGGGTATAAACCATAATTACTAGCTATAATAGTGTCCCCTTAAAACTTGTACTCAAAGTCACCTAAAGCACCATATTCTAATAATCTCATTCTAATCGCAATCTCGGTAATATCATCCCCACATCCGGTTGGTGATAGAAACTCTCCAAGTTCTCCCTGACACATGCCGATACCTTGCCATCACCAACATGATTCCAACACCAAAAATTACAACAACTCATCACTCTATCTCCACTCAAGATGTCAACATCACACACAATGGTTACTCAACACTGAAAAATTCACGATCAACATACAGTGATGAAAACATCGCCACCATATGAGCTTCATCTTCTAATAGGTATCCTACTTGCTTAGTAGATATCCTCAGAAAAATAATAGGAAATGCACACCACTGGTATATCACTAGCCATCACATTACTCTTTATCCTATAAGAAACAACCTTTAGCAATACCTGACCGTTCTTCCTCAGAGACATCTTCACTTGACCAACAAACAGGACCCTTAAATCTGTACTATCTTCAGGCATGAGAATCTGCACCGACTCATTGAAATAATTCGTATTCACTTGGTCTAACTTCAAACAGTTCAGCCCAAGGATAACATCATGTTAATCCAACATCTCGCGCTAACGACAAGTTGCAATCAACCTCAGGAAAACATCAGGACTCACAAACAACTGACACATCACTATCCATGACATCACCCTCCGCTCCACGAGATGCGAACAACACGAGCACCTGATCATTCCCTCACAAGGACACTTCGACCTAACTGCTTGGAAAAATCTTGAATCCGTACCTCCTTCGAAATTGGACAATAACACAACCTTAATTACATTTACATTCATGTAATTCATGACACACTGCACCAACTGCTCACACCTGAACCATCACAAATAAGCACAAGCTTCTCTCCCACTTGCTTTATTCTCACTCATGCCAACAAGTGATTAGAAAAGTAAGAAAGCATTGACAGTGTTTCCCACACATGTCTTGTAGTAAGGAAAAACACTTCGATGGTATTCAACTGTCATTCCACCCTGACTCAATAACTTGCCCAGACAGACCGACCTACTCTGATACCACTAATATAACACCCTTTTAAATCCCGCAAAAATGTAACATAAATAAGAGTAAGATATCATGCATATTAATTCAAGGGTGTCACACATAATTCAAAAACCATAAACATTTGTCATGCCTAATAACACTTTCAATATATTTCATGTTTCCATAACTCCAACACATGCACTTTCGTAGCGGATTCATATTCGATCAGACAAAACACATTATTGTCTCCTAATAGTTTAACTTTATTAAAAACTTAGGCATAATGACCAAACATCACATAATTTTATTAAAATAACACAATAGAAAGAAATACAAGGTATCCTTCAAAACATGAATCAACAATGATCCCCGATGTTACATAATCAGAGCACCACTAAAAACCCAAAAATACTAAACGAATAAATAAAGGAATAGCTCTTCGACTAAATCCTTGAAAACGAGCATTTCTACTCCTTGGTACCTAAGCGATGTCGTACAAAATATCATTTCAATAGAAGGGTAAGAATTCATATCATTATAGGAATATATAATAATAAGCAATGTATAACAACATATAACAAAATAATCCCACACACTTCAAGCATACATGTATTCAACACTTTATAAATACATATCACATGTTTATACGTACGACATAAATCAATAGATTCAAGATACCAAGTAACCAAATCACAATTATCACCAATATACCATTCATACAATTTACATATTGTCATACCCCAATTTTTGACCCTAAGATCATACATCATTTGCACTAATCAAGAGCACTATATTGAAGCTCTATCTTTGATATTGTGATCATCTCTGAGGGGAATCATCAAGCATCAATGATTGTTTTATACTAACCAAGGACCAAAAATATTGTTTTGTTTCTTTGTACGCTTTTGTTTTGTAGGTACTAAACCAAGACATCCATAAGCAAGTCATTTTCCACATTTTGACAGCATGAAATCGATTTCCCTCTTGGGTAAATCGATTTCCCTAGTGTATTTTGCGCCAAATTCTCTTCTGGAACAGAGTGAAATCGATTTCACTCCTGGGGAAATCGATTTCACTCCTGGGGAAATCGATTTCCTTGAGGCGAAATTCAAAAAAAATAGAGAGGGAAGCTTGATTTGATTTTGGCACCTATTTTCTTTGACCATTTTTGTCATTTTACCAATTTTCCACCTCACCAAAATAATTCCCTTCATTAATTCCATTTTAACCTCATTTTACCATTTTTTACCATTTAAATGCCATTTAATTACCAATTAAACACAAGTTAATTAGCCAAGAGCAAATGACCAAATTGCCACTACTTTTACTCTCATCCTATAAATAGAGGTCACTACTCTCTCATTTCTCAAGCTTGGAGAGCCAAAAAATTGCTTGCAAATTCATTTCTCACCCTTTCCAAAATCCTCACCCAAAGTTCATTCTCATAGAATTAGTGAGATTCACATTGAATCTTGCTAATTTTGAACTAAACCTCCTACATTTCACTCTTTTCTTTGTTTGTTCATCTCCAAATTTGAAGGATCTACACACTTTGTGCTTGTTCTTGAAGCTACTCCAAGATTTTTGTTCAAGAAGTGGTAATTTGCTAAATCCATGATGTAGATCTTTGTTGTTTTGGTTTAATGCATCTTAGATGCTACATTGATGATATTTGCTGGTTTTGTGATGGAAATTTTGTGCTCAAGTTGATGTGTGACCATAAGGTGTTTGTATATTTGTTCAAATCAAGTTTCATGCCTTTAAATGATGTTTTTGCTGAAATTTGCACTGGTGAAATCGATTTCCTCAAGGCTGAAATCGATTTCATGCTGTACGTAACTTGTTTTTTTGAAAACTGCACTATGGAAATCGATTTCCCCTTGCATGAAATCGATTTCCTGCTGGCAGAATGTGGTTTTTGCCTTTTTTATGCTTGTTTTGGCTTTCTTCTTCCTCCATTTCATTAATATCATTGGATCTAGGATGTTGATAGGTTTGAAATGACCAAATCCATAATATTAGATGAATGATATTAATGATAGTGTGAGTTGATTTTAATTTATGCATTTTATCTTCTTCTTCTCATTTTTTTTTCTTTTGATCGATGAAAGTCTTAACACCTTGAGAATTCTATGGATTCTTGGTAAAGACTAGATCGCTCCTTATTTTCTTTTCGTGCGGTATTGCTTTCGGAGAGTGATCTACATATCGCTTCTCTCGCATGCATTAGCATATAAAGTTTTGACCGGCCTCGTTGTAGGGTGATTTCTACATAAATCACTTGGTGATCTGCTTAACATAGCGCAATATTTCGTGTCCCGAATAAAAACATCAAATATGGAAGAGAATTGTGTAGATGTTATTGATTGGCTGTATTTTTTGGTAAAACAAATAGTGTCTTTATCATGTCAAACCTGGTGTCATGACATGCATTGTTTTGAAGTTTTTCTTGTGCAGGTTTTTACCTGATGTCACGGCCGATGTCATGACATCCTAAGCTGCTGTGTTGTATTATGATCTCGTTATGATTGTTTGAGCTGTTAAGTCTTTGCGCGCCTCTTTTGGAAACTTTGGATATTGATTTGTTTTCAGAACAGCGTTATGCGATGGTTATTCATAGGATCTTTGCTTTATGGAAATGGAAACTATTATTGGATCCAAGGCCCAGCTGCTGCAAGGTTATTTATAACAATTGAAGAAGCTGCTGGATAGAGTTGTTGTTGTTGATTTTTAGGGTTTGCCGTCCAGAAGTTCGGTGTTTTTTTGTTTTGTGTACTAGCCTTCTTGTAAGCCAAACAATCATCATGATGATTGTCTTGGTCTAGGTGTTTTTGTTTTGAGTTGTAGAAATACTCGAAGCTTTTAAGCAAGAGTACTATTGTACTTGATCAAAGCTTTTAAGCAAGATCAAGTTGTGTTTTTGAAGAGTGTCTTCTTATGTTTTTAATTGGTTAGTTTTTCATCACTGCTGTGATTGAGGGGGAGTGAGTAGGATCTCTGGTCTAAGTTGTTTAGATTGAAGTTGCATTGGGTAGATATTAAGTGAAAGGCGTAATATTGAGTTGTATTACCTTGAATTGATATTACTTATAGTGGACTTCCTCCCTGGCTTGGTAGCCCCCAGATGTAGGTGTGTTTGCACCGAACTGGGTTAACAATTTTCCTGTGTTGTTTTCTGTTTACACTTTGTTCATTTGTTTAAAAACAGTCAGATAGTGATGTCGTGACATCCTGTAAGACATCGCGTGTCTGAGTCCAGAATTTCAATTGGTATCAGAGCAGGCACCCTGCCTGTTTTTACTGGGTGAGATCTAGGGAAAGTATTTTCTGGTTCGATGAACAAAGAAGGTGGTGGATTTATAATGAGACCACCCATTCTGGATGGCTCTAATTATGATTATTGGAAACCTCTCATGGTGGCTTTTCTGAAATCCGTGAACAGCAAAGCATGGAGAGCTGTGAACAAAGGATGGGAACATCCTGTTATTACTGATAAAGATGGCAACAAAACTCTTAAACCAGAGGAAGATTGGGACAAAGATGAAGAGGCATTGGCGCTTGGCAACTCTAAAGCTCTAAATGCCTTATTCAATGGAATTGACAAAAATATATTCAGACTGGTTCACCAGTGTGAACTAGCCAAAGATGTCTGGGATATCCTAAAGACTACTCATGAGGGCACCTCCAAAGTGAAGATGTCAAGACTTCAACTGCTAACTACAAAATTTGAAAATCTAAGGATGAGGGATGATGAAAGTATTAAGGATTTTCATATGAATTTACTCGATATTGCTAATACCTCAGGAGCTTTGGGAGAAAAAATGTCTGATGAAAAGTTGGTGAGGAAAATCCTTAGATCCCTACCTAAGAGATTTGATATGAAAGTTACAGCTATAGAAGAGGCACAGGACATCAGCAAAATGAAGGTAGAAGAGTTAATTGGATCTCTTCAAACCTTTGAGATGGGAATCAGTGAAAATTCTGAAAAGAAGAATAAGAGCATAGCCTTTGTGTCCAACTCTCAAGAAGAAGTTAAGGAAAGTAGAGAAGAGAATGCATCTGAATCTATAGCTATGCTTGGTAAACAATTCAACAAAATTATGAGAAGGATGCAGCAGAAGTCAAGACCTAATGTCAAGAACATCTCATCTGACATCAATAGTTCTTATGACTCTGGCAGAGGAGTTAAACCAGAAGAAAAGTACAACCACAACAAAGGGATCCAATGTCATGGATGTGAAGGGTATGGACATATTAGAGCTGAATGCCCTACTTATCTCAAGAAACAAAAGAAAGGACTGTCAGTCTCCTGGTCTGATGAAGATTCTGAGAGTGATTTTGAAGAAGAATCAGCCAAACATGTCACAGCCCTTACTGGAGTTTGCAATTCTGATGAAGATGCTAGTGAAGATGAGCTAACCTTTGAAGATCTGGCAATTTCCTACAGAAAGTTGTGTATCAGAAGTGCTGAAGTATGTCAACAAGGTGAAAAGCAGAAGAAATACATAGCCCAGTTGGAAGCTAATAACAAAGAGCTTAATGAAACTATATCTGAACTGAATGGTGAAATTATCCTGTTACAATCCAAACTTGATCAGATGTCAAAATCAGTAAAAATGTTAAACAGTGGCACGGATATGTTGGAGGAGATCTTGCAGGTTGGAAAGAGTTCAAGAGATATGTCTGGTATAGGATTTGTTGGTGCAAAGAAAGATGTCCAAGATAGTAGCAGAACCAAACCTGAAGCTGAGATGTTGAAGCCGATGTCAATACATGTGACTCAACATCACGAGAAAGGTAAAATGAAGAGAAAGTTTCAAAGATGGAGATGTCATTACTGTGGAAGATTTGGACACATTAAGCCTTTTTGCTTCAGACTATATGGATATCCAGATCAAATTCCTTCTTACAAACCTAAGCAGATCATGCCCATCCAGAAGCAACAATGGAAACCTAAAAGTATGGCTTTAATAGCCCATACATCTCTTAGAGTTTCAGCCAAAGAAGACTGGTATTTTGATAGTGGATGTTCCAGACACATGACTGGAATCAAAAATCTGCTTGTTGATATCAAGAGTCATTCTACTAGTTATGTAACCTTTGGTGATGGAGCTAAAGGAGAAATCAAAGGAGTTGGAAAATTAGATTGTTCAGGAGTGCCAAATTTAGAAGGTGTTTTGTTGGTCAAAGGCCTGACTGCCAATCTCATAAGCATCAGTCAACTCTGTGACCAAGGATACCAAGTCAACTTCACCAAAGCTGAGTGTGTGGTTTTTAATGAAGAAAAGGAAGTTGTAATGAGGGGTGTCAGATCCAAAGATAACTGCTACTTGTGGGTCTCTCATGAATCCAGCTATTCTACTGTTTGTTCTAAAGAAGAAGAAGCAAAGCTGTGTCACCAAAAACTTGGTCATCTTCATCTAAGAGGTATGATAAGAATTATTTCTCTGGAAGTTGTAAGAGGAATTCCTAAGCTACAAATTGATGAAGGAAAAATATGTGGTGAATGTCAGGTAGGAAAACAAACCAGGATGTCACATCCAAAGGTTAAACATCTGACTACTTCCAGAGTTCTTGAACTTCTACATATGGACTTGATGGGACCAATGCAAATAGAAAGTCTTGGAGGAAAGAAATATGCTTATGTGGTTGTGGATGACTACTCCAGGTACACTTGGGTAAACTTCATCAGAGAAAAGTCAGATGTGTTTGATGTTTTCAAGGACCTATGTCAAAGAATTCAAAGAGAAAAAGAAAATGGTGTTGTGAGAATTAGAAGTGATCATGGAAAGGAATTTGAGAATCAAAAGTTTGCTGAATTCTGCTCCTCTGAAGGAATACATCATGAATTCTCTTCCCCTATTACTCCACAGCAAAATGGGGTTGTTGAAAGAAAGAATAGAACTATTCAAGAATCAGCAAGAGCCATGATCCATGCTAAGAATCTTCCTATCTACTTCTGGGCTGAAGCCATGAATACTGCTTGTTATGTCCATAATAGAGTTACCTTAAGAAAAGGAACCTCTACCACCCTATATGAGATCTGGAAGGGAAGAAAACCCACTGTCAAATACTTCCATGTGTTTGGTAGTAAGTGTTACATTCTTGCTGATAGAGATCACAGGAGGAAGATGGATCCCAAGAGTGATGAAGGAATCTTTCTGGGCTACTCTACAAACAGTAGAGCCTATAGAGTATTCAACTCAAGAACCAAAATAATAATGGAATCCATAAATGTTGTGGTTGATGATGTTCACAATCAAGCAGATGTCACAGAAGATGTCGGAACATTCTGGGATTTTACAGCAGAAGGTTCTACAAGAGAAGATGATTGCAGTCCCACTATCACAGAAGCTGAGACTGAACCCCCTAACAAGAGTCCTTCTATAAGAATTCAGAAAGATCATCCTAAAGATCTTATTATAGGAGATCTCAACAGTGGAGTTATTACAAGGTCAAGAGAAGTTGTCTCAAACTCTTGTTTTGTGTCAAAAATTGAACCTAAAAATGTCAAGGAAGCATTAACAGATGAGTTCTGGATTAATGCCATGCAAGAAGAACTAGGCCAGTTTGAAAGAAATGAAGTATGGGAGCTGGTACCAAGACCTAAAGGTACTAATGTCATTGGAACTAAATGGGTTTACAAGAACAAATCAGATGAACTGGGAACTGTTATCAGAAACAAAGCAAGGCTAGTTGCTCAAGGATACACCCAAGTTGAAGGAATTGACTTTGATGAAACCTTTGCTCCTGTTGCCAGACTTGAGTCAATTAGGCTATTGTTAGGGATTGCATGTATTCTGAAATTCAAACTATACCAGATGGATGTGAAGAGTGCTTTCTTGAATGGATATTTGAATGAGGAAGTCTATGTAGAACAACCTAAAGGTTTTGCAGATCCAAACCATCCTGATCATGTATACAAATTAAGAAAAGCTCTTTACGGTCCGAAACAAGCCCCTAGAGCTTGGTATGAGAGACTAACTGAGTTTCTTACTAGCAACGGATACAGGAAAGGAGGGATAGATAAAACTCTCTTTGTTAAAGATGAAGGAGGGAAGATTCTGATAGCTCAAATCTATGTGGATGATATTGTATTTGGTGGGATGTCAGACAAGATGACTAGACATTTTGTTGATCAGATGCAATCTGAATTTGAAATGAGTCTAGTTGGAGAACTAACCTATTTTCTTGGGCTGCAAGTCAAACAGATGGAAGACTCAATCTTTCTCTCTCAGAGCAAGTATGCTAGAAACATTGTCAAAAAGTTTGGAATGGAAAATGCTTCTCACAAAAGGACACCAGCACCTACCCATTTGAAGCTGTCCAAAGATGAAAAGGGAACCAGTGTTGATCAAAGTCTATACAGAAGCATGATAGGAAGTCTGTTGTATCTTACAGCCAGTAGACCTGATATTGCCTTTGCTGTTGGGGTATGTGCTAGGTATCAAGCAGAACCCAAAACCAGCCATATCAATCAAGTCAAGAGGATCCTGAAATATGTGAATGGTACTTGTGAATATGGAATGCTCTACTCTCATGGGTGTGAACCCATTCTCACTGGATATTGTGATGCAGACTGGGCAGGAAGTGCTGATGACAGAAAAAGTACTTCAGGAGGATGTTTCTTCTTGGGTAATAATCTTATTTCCTGGTTCAGCAAGAAACAAAATTGTGTGTCCCTGTCCACTGCAGAGGCAGAATACATTGCAGCAGGAAGTAGTTGCTCTCAGCTTGTTTGGATGAAACAGATGTTAACAGAATACAATGTCACACAAGATGTCATGACATTATATTGTGACAATTTAAGTGCTATTAACATTTCAAAGAATCCCATTCAGCATAGCAGGACCAAGCATATTGATATTAGACATCATTACATTAGAGATCTTGTTGAAGATAAAACAATTGTCTTGGAACATGTTGCTACAAACCTTCAACTAGCTGATATTTTCACAAAAGCCTTGGATGCAAATCAATTTGAAAATCTAAGAAGCAAACTGGGCATTTGTCTTTGTGAAGGATTATAGAAATTAATTGGGTGTGTGACCAGCACTATTGCTCACCTGAATGTCAGGTATACTCTGCTGATGGTGGTGATAATCATACTGTTGGTAGTGATGGCTGAGGAGGGTAAGGATGCTGATGCCCGGACTAGTAGCTCCAGTGATGTGGAAATGAGTAAGAAGGATACTGAAGATATTGCTGGTTCTGAAGTATAAATCTTCATCTGTTGTTTGGCTCCTTTTGTGGCTAGAAAGGGGGAGAAGTGATAGATGATGACTTGGTTGTTGGTTGTTGGTTGTTGGTTGTTGGTTGTTGCTTGTTGGTTGTTGCTGGTTGTTGCTGTTAATGTTTCTTTGGATCCTCTTGTCTTGACAAGGGATATTCTGTTACTTTTGGTTCCTTGGATGTACTATGATTAATCAAGCAGGATGTTGTTGGCTGACAGAATTTATTTCTCTGGATCCTTGTTTCTCAGAATTTATTTCTCTGGATCCTTGTTTCTATTGGCTGCTGTGCATACTCTAATCTCTGATGGTATCATCTATTATTGTTTTAGCCAAAAATTCGCCAAAGGGGGAGTTTGTAGATGTTATTGATTGGCTGTATGTTTTGGTAAAACAAATAGTGTCTTTATCATGTCAAACCTGGTGTCATGACATGCATTGTTTTGAAGTTTTTCTTGTGCAGGTTTTTACCTGATGTCACGGCCGATGTCATGACATCCTAAGCTGCTGTGTTGTATTATGATCTCGTTATGATTGTTTGAGCTGTTAAGTCTTTGCGGGCCTCTTTTGGAAACTTTGGATATTGATTTGTTTTCAGAACAGCGTTATGCGATGGTTATTCATAGGATCTTTGCTTTATGGAAATGGAAACTATTATTGGATCCAAGGCCCAGCTGCTGCAAGGTTATTTATAACAATTGAAGAAGCTGCTGGATAGAGTTGTTGTTGTTGATTTTTAGGGTTTGCCGTCCAGAAGTTCGGTGTTTTTTTGTTTTGTGTACTAGCCTTCGTGTAAGCCAAACAATCATCATGATGGTTGTCTTGGTCTAGGTGTTTTTGTTTTGAGTTGTAGAAATACTCGAAGCTTTTAAGCAAGAGTACTATTGTACTTGATCAAAGCTTTTAAGCAAGATCAAGTTGTGTTTTTGAAGAGTGTCTTCTTATGTTTTTAATTGGTTAGTTTTTCATCACTGCTGTGATTGAGGGGGAGTGAGTAGGATCTCTGGTCTAAGTTGTTTAGATTGAAGTTGCATTGGGTAGATATTAAGTGAAAGGCGTAATATTGAGTTGTATTACCTTGAATTGATATTACTTATAGTGGACTTCCTCCCTGGCATGGTAGCCCCCAGATGTAGGTGTGTTTGCACCGAACTGGGTTAACAATTTTCCTGTGTTGTTTTCTGTTTAAACTTTGATCATTTGTTTAAAAACAGTCAGATAGTGATGTCGTGACATCCTGTAAGACATCGCGTGTCTGAGTCCAGAATTTCAAATTGTATGCGGTTGATTTAAGACTTGTGGAAATTTATCGTGTAGTCGCTATGATTTTATCAAGCTTCTGATAAATGTCCATTAAATTTAATTCCGAGTACATCCTTCACTCACCATCGATCTTAATTACTAACTTTGATAACATACTTGATAAGTTTCAAGATGGTTATCTTTAACATCTAACAATTGACTTTAATTTCCGCAATTTATTATGTTGCTTTTATATTTTGCTTTATGCCTTATTTTATCATTTCATCTTGTTTATGTTTCCGCCATTTTCTCTTTGTCCATTTGGACGTTTATATTCCGCTATTTTGTCTTTGTCCATTTGGACGTATCGTTTATATTCCGCTATTTTCTCTTTGTCCATTTGGACGTATTATTTATGTTTCCGCTATTTTCTTTTTGTCCACTTGGACCATACTTTACTTTTATGCTAAAACACTAATAATCAACCAAAATCTAAAAAGCACATAAGGCTCTCTTTCGGACTATTGGTTACTATCCCGAGCATTTTGGAGATTCGGACTTATGAACTTAGTACCTCTGGACCCTTATTCTGTTATTACTCTGTGATTGTTCTGTCTGTCTGGCATTGGATTTTTGTCTGTTTGTGTATGCCGGTATTTCCTTGAAAGTCCTTGATGGTTAATTCCAAGGCATTGAGATAAGGATTTTACCCGAAAACAGCCGTTACTCTGCCAGATTTTCGTCAGAATCTTAATGTGCTTAATGCAAAGTGGTGCTAAGATAATAAGTTCATCTGGATCCCCAAGTGATAATTTTGGTTTGGTATTGATATTCCAAAGGATGGGAAATCTACCTTGACTCTTAATGTCAAGTGTTGGCTTCTTATTTCGGTTAGACCGTTCTTTTCCTTACCTTTTATTTTACGCAATAGGATAGCCTCTTCATCTCCTCCACTTCTTAGATTTTCAAAATCTTCTCCCTTTTTACAAAACATTCTTATGTTTGCAATCTTTTTAAAACCTTTCTTAAAAAAATATCTTTTGCCCTTAGTGGGTTTTCTTCAAAAAGTTTAGACACGACTAATTGTCGAAACGAGTGGTTATACCCCACGATTTTGAAATTGATTGATATAATGAGATCTTTTCCGCGTGAGAGAGCTAGTGGCATACTCGTTGATTTTATCCGAGTTGGAGCCCTTCTTTCATTTGCGATGCAAAGAACTCGTTTGTTCTCATGCTCAAGATCAATGGCTGAGTATTTCTCTCCGACGACGATAAAGTGTTTATTTGTTTTTAAAAAATGTTTTCCCTTTAAGCGGAACTACATTAGCTCTGACTTCTCCATTGCACCGAGGAGGTATGTAGGCACAAAGCTTAACGCTTTGCCGGGCTTATTTTAAAAATAAAACAAACTGTTTTTTAGCACACACGACACAGATTTTCAAAAAGGTTCCTGTGGAGTACCACAGATATGAGGGGTGCTTTAAACCTTCCCCTCATATAATCAACACCCGTACCTGAGATCTCTTTCTTGTTTTAAAAACAAAACTTTGGGTTTTACGTTCTTTTCCCTTTTCCTTTGGAAACAATAAAACGCGGTGGCGATTTCAAACGAAATATTGAGTCGAGTCAATCTCATGGCTTCGTTCTCAGAATTTCCCCGCTACAGAAAAATGGCGACTTCACTGGGGATCCAGTTTTAAGTGTGTTAAGCCTATTTTTGTTTATCTGTGTGTTTATCTGTATATATTTTTTGTGTGCTTTGCTTGTTTTTCTTTTTTTTCTTTTTGGTGCTCAATGGTTCCTCTGTGATGAGATAAAGTTCTAACCCGAACTTTGGTGAGTAACTTGAGATAGGAGGTGGTAAGACCAATAGTCGCATGTCAGGAGCAATCCTTACCATGAGTGTCATATGGTGGAACCCCAATCAGTGGAGGCCTCATGGAAGGTAGTAGAGGTTGTTACGAACCATCGTGATAACGCTATTACTTTCAATAGTGAGTGTCCGTAGAAGCTGAATGGCCTAGAACCCTTTAAACCAATCAAAGCCTTTTTAGGATGTAGTGCATAAACAAGATCAAGTACCAATTTGAGCTTGTTGTCATGCGATACTACGCTCAGACGAGGTCTTTTTAGGCATATTATTGGCGCCCATGAGCAATTGTGCGTGCCGGTAATATCTGATAGAAGATTGAAAACTCTGGGAACCTTTGTAGAACCCGATTGGCAGGTACAAAATTCCCTAGATCACGCCTTGTGGGAGGGGTAGACCCATGGCTCCATGCTCGTGACGTCGAACCTAAGAACCTGGACTGTGTGATTTTGTGTGATTTGATGTGATCTTGTGTGCTCTTGATTGTGATTGATGCATAAACCATGCATTCATGCACTCATAAAAAAAATGTCCTTTACAAATGGTTTTCAAGGAACTTAGAGACATTTTTGTAAACATCACAGGTACCATGGATCAAAAGAGAAGCATCAAGAAGTACACTTTCAGGAATTCAAGTGCGAAAGAGTTGAAAGAGCTAGCAACTTTGGTTCCTAATCTTGACAACTACAAAAACCGTTATGGGAAATTGATCTCTATCTTGAAGACCAAAGTGGAAAAGGGGATTCTTGAGACTCTTGTGTAGTTTTATGACCCGGTTTATCATTGTTTCACCTTTCCTGATTATCAGCTTATGCCCACTTTGGAAGAGTATTCTTATTGGATTGGTTTGCCAGTTACGAATGATATACCGTTTAGTGGTCTGGCCTTAGGTTGATGAGATAGCAGAGCTTCTTCAGTTGAAAATATCAGATGTGAAAGCAAACATGACCAAAAAAGGGGGAATTTGGGGGTTGACTTCTAAGTTCTTAATTGGAAAGGCTTCTATGTTGGCTAGTAAAGGAAGTATGATTGCTTTTGAGACATTTCTAGCCTTGCTCATCTATGGTTTGATACTTTTTCCCAACATTGACAACTTTGTCGATGTTAATGCTATTCGGATCTTCATGATTGGGAATCCTGTGCCTACTTTGCTTTGGGATACTTATCATTCCATTCACTATAGGACTGATAAGAAAGGTGGACTTATCAACTGTTGCACTCCTTTGCTCTATAAGTGGTTTATTTCACACTTACCTCAGGCTAAGAATTTCTTGAGCAATCCTGATGGTCTCATGGTCTCAGAAGATCATGCCTCTTACTAATGGGAATATCCATTGGTATAATCCTGCTTATGACATTGGTGAGATTATTGATAGTTTTGGAGAATTCCCTAATGTACCTCTTCTTGGTATACAAGGAGGAATTACCTACAACCCCATTCTTGCAAGGCATCAATTTTGCTACCCCATGAAGGAGAGACCCGCTAATATTCTTGTGTCAGGAATCTTCTATCTTAATCAAGATGGAAATTCGGATATGAGAAATCGGTTTGTGCGTGCTTGGCACCATATTGATAGGAAGAGACATTTGGGAAAGAAACAATGTGTTGCTCTCAAAGACTATACTGATTGGGTTCAAGCTAGAGCTCACACTTTTCAGATGCCTTATTTACTCGAAGAGCCTTCTCTACTTATTACTCCACCATTGTCTTTCACTACTCCTGTCGAGAGTAGTGAAGAGCACCTAGAGCTCGTGGCTAAGTTGAGAGCGGAAATATATGCTTGGGAGAAGAAGTTTCATGCTTCGGAAATGGAGAATAAAGAGTTGAAGATACACTTGAAAGAAAAGGATGAAATGCTTGATATCCAAGATGGTTGGTTGATGGAAAAGGATGATCAGATTCGTCGTCAAGAAGAGTTACTTCAACAACATGGAGAAAAGCGAAAGAGACAACAAGAGGATTTATTTTACTCTAGTAGTCATGAAGATTCAGTTGCATGGAAGGAAGTTGCTGATAAGTTGACGGTCGAGAATGCTCATTTGAAGGCCTTTTATGAAGACGAGTTGGAGAAGCTCCGTAGGAAGCTGCAGAGAGGAGTTGGATCTTCGTCAGAAGTGTTCCCTTCTAGTTTTTAGCTTTTCCTTTGTTTTGTAATTTTGGATCTTTGAATCCTTTTGTAAGCTTTTCTATTATTAATGAAGAATTTTGTTTTATGTTGTTTTTACTAATGTTTACAATTAATGTCTTAAAGTTCCTTGAAAACCAAAAATAAAAATCATTTGCATTGCATTTCATGCATCATTCTGCATTTTGGCCTTGCTTCCGAGAGTATTCCCGCGGTCTTATTCAGTGTTCTTCATACAGAATCAAGCTGTCTCACCGGTATAACACTCGAGCTAACTGCAAGAAGACGATGGAAGGTCTTGAACAAGAGAATCGTGAGCTACGTGAAGAGGTTGTTACTTTGAGATCTGGTGTGGAACGTCTCACTGCTCTAGTTGAGACATTGATGGCTACTCAAAATCAGAATCAGAATCAGGTTCCTCCTCCCAATGCCCAAGCTCAGGGTCAGACTACTGTGATTTCTGAAATTGCTGCCACAACCATTCCTGCTGTTCCTGTTGGTGCTACTCAGCAACGTATTCCTAATGGATATCCCTGGGGTATGCCTGAAGGTTATTTGTCTGGTCCTGAAATGACTCGTCCGTTGACTCCTCTTATGGTCAACACATCTCCTATTGTTCATACTGGTCCTTTTGCCCGGAGCCCATTTATGATGCTGCTCCAAGTGAAATTCAAGACAGAATGGATGGTTTCCAAGATCAGTTTGAAGAACTGCAGAAAGAGATGGAAGCCCTGCGTGGGAAAGAACTGTTTGGAAAGAATGTGCATGATCTTTGCCTTGTTCCCAATGTGAAAGTACCTGCTAAGTTCAAGTTGCCTGAATTTGAGAAGTATAAAGGAAATTCCTGTCCTCAGGCACATCTGGTGATGTATGTAAGGAAGATGTCCACTCACACTGATGATCAACGTCTGTTGATTCACTATTTCTAAGACAGTTTGACTGGAGCTGCTTCTAAGTGGTATATGGGCTTTGATAGCACCCATATTCGCACTTTTAATGACTTAGCTGAGGCGTTTGTGAAGCAATACAAGTATAATGTGGACATGGCTCCTGATAGGGACCAATTGCGAGCTATGATGCAGAATGAGAAGGAATCCTTCAAGGAATATGCTCAGAGATGGCGTGAGGTTGCCGCCCAAGTGATTCCTCCAATGGAAGAAAAAGAGATGACTAAGATTTTTCTGAAGACTCTTGGTCCATTTTATTATGAAAAGATAATTGCGAGTGCTCCTGTAGACTTCACCGAAATGGTGGGTATGGGTGTTAGGTTGGAAGAAGTTGTGCGAGAAGGTCGCCTGGTTCGGAATGACAATTCGTCTGGTGGTGCGAAGAAGTATGGTTCTTCATTCCAGAAGAAGGAATCAGATGCTAATGCTGTTTCTCATGGGAGGAATAGTCGATTCATAAATCAATCTCAACAAGTGGCGTCAGTAACTCCTGTCGTGAATTCAGTGCCTGTAGCTCCTGTTAATCAACAACCAGTAAGGCGGAATCCGTATCCTCGAGTTAATATTGATCCTATCCCCATGACGTACACTGAATTGTATCCTGCACTAATTCATAAGAAGTTGGTTCAACCAAGGTCACCACCCCCTGTTCCAGAGAATCTCCCTTGGTGGTACAAGGCTGATGCCACTTGTGCTTTTCATCAGAATGCTCCTAAGCATGATTTGGAAAATTGTTGGCCTTTGAAGAATGAAGTTCAGAGATTGGTTCGTTCGGGTATGCTTTCCTTCCGTGATATTGGCCCAAATGGGCAGAAAAATCCATTGCCGACTCATGAAGCGTCTGCTGTCAATATGGTGTATGGATTCCCTGGGAAGTACCAGATTTATCGTGTGGAACACATCAGAGGATCATTGGTAGAGATGCATGCCACTCTGTGCGAGTATAGTCATTATGCGCATAATCATGCTGCTTGTAGGATTTGTTCAGTCAATCCTCGAGGGTGTTATATTGTGAGAAGAGACTTACAAGAGATGATAGATCAAAGGCTCATTGAGATTCTGAGGGATAGAGATGAAGATGATGTCAATGTGATTGAACCATGCTTTGAAATCCCGGAATGTGTAGAGATTGGTTATTATGGCAAAGCTGCTGTAGAACCTCTTGTGATATGTTTGCCTGGATCTGTACCTTATAGTTAGGACAAAGCTATACCTTACAGATATAATGCCACCATGCTGGAAGCTGGAAAAGAAGTCGAGATTAAGCCTCTGTCTTCTGTTGAGAATATAGCAGATGTTAGTAGAGTGACTAGAAGCAGACGAGTTTTTACTCAGCCCCAAACAGTTGTGGATGTACAGAGGAATCCTACTCAAGTGCCTATGAACAATAATGATGCGACAAAAGTGAATGCTGGGTCATCTTCAGGAAAGGAGATGGATGAGATTTTGAAGCTTATCAAGATAAGTGATTATAAGATTGTGGATCAGTTACGTCGTACTCCGTACAAGATCTCTATAATGGAACTGCTGACAAGTTCTCCTACTCATAGAGATTCTTTGATGAAAATACTTGATCAAGCCTTTGTGGATCATGATGTGACGCTGGATCAGTTTAATGGGGTTATGAGTAATATCACTGCATGTAATAATTTGAGCTTCAGTGATGAAGATTTGCCTGAGGAAGGAAGAAATCATAATTTGGCTTTGCACATCTCTTTCAGTTGCAAAGAGGACTCAATGTCTAATGTGTTGATCGATACTGGCTCATCGCTGAATGTCATGCCAAAATCCACTCTTGCTAAGCTGTCTTATGGTGGCACACCAATGAGATTTAGCAATGTGATTGTCAAGGCTTTTGATGGATCGAAGAAATCAGTGGTTGGAGAGGTTGATTTGCCATTTGGTATCGGACCGTTTGTATTCAAGATTACTTTTCAAGTGATGGACATCTTTCCTGCATACAGTTGCCTATTGGGACGCCCGTGGATCCACGAAACTGGGGCAGTTACTTCAACTCTTCACCAGAAGTTGAAATTTGTGAAAGATGGAAAGATGGTTGTTGTGAATGGGGAACAAGCTTTGTTGATTAGTCATCTCTCTTCGTTCTGTACCATAGAGGCTGATGAAGTAGTCATTGGAACTGCATTCCAAGCCCTGTCTGTTAATGATGAATTCAAAAAGGATGAAGCTTCCATTGCCTCCTTCAAAGACGCTCAGCTGGTGGTTCAGAATGGACATTCAGGAGTCAGGGGACAAGTGGTGAGTCTGCAAGAGAACAAGAATAGAGCTGGTCTGGGATTTTCTGCCTCAGATAAGTCTGTGATGAAGCCTGAGTCTGCTTTTCGTCCTTATCAGGAGATATTCCATAGTGCTGGATTTCTACATCCGACTCTTCCAGAAGTAGACGCTATTATTGAAGATGAACTAGAGCCAGAAGTGCCAAGCTTTGTGGCCCATGGAAAGATGATTAAGAATTAGATCACCATTGACATTCTTGAGTGTACTCATGTCTCAAAGTAATTTGCTTTTATGTTTTTCGAAATCCTTTAATTCTGCCCAAGATGGAAGTGAAGTTGTTGGGGCTTTTTCCTGTTTGTTGTAAACATTAAAATCATCAATAAAAGTCATTTTGTTTCTGCATATACATGCTTTTTATCTTTTTGCTTTTTCTGGAAAGTGGTAACACAAAAAACCTTTAAAAAAATGTTTTCATTTTCCATAATCTGCACGATTACATGTTTGCATATATCTTTCCTTTTCCTGAAATAATAATCATTTGTGCAGATTAATCAATAAAACCGTTGAAAGTAATGACCCTACACCCTCTCCTAACTTCGAGTGTCCTGTGTATGAGGCGGAAGAAGAGAGTGATGAATGTATTCCTGATGAGATTTCCAGACTGCTTGAGCACGAGGAAGACACCATTCAGCCGTATAAAGAGCCATTAGAAGTCATCAACTTGGGTTCTGAAGAGGATAAAAAGGAAGTCAAGATTGGAGCACTGCTTGGTCAAGATGTTAAGAAGAGGATGGTAGAGCTTCTTAAAGAGTATTTTGACATTTTTGCGTGGTCCTACCAAGACATGCCTGGATTGGACACGGATATTGTGGAGCATCGTTTGTCGTTGAAACCAGAATGTCCTTCTGTCAAGCAAAAGCTAAGAAGGAGTCATCCCGATATGGCGGAAAATATTAAGAATGAGGTCTTGAAGCAGATTGACGCAGGTTTCCTTGTCACTTCTGTATATCCTCAATGGATTGCCAATATTGTACCTATTCCGAAGAAAGACGGAAAAGTTCGCATGTGCGTTGATTATAGAGATTTGAATAAAGCCAGTCCTAAAGATGATTTTCCTCTACCTCATATTGATATGTTGGTAGATAGCACGGCAAAGTTTGAGGTTTTCTCCTTTATGGATGTTTTTTCAGGATACAACCAGATTAAGATGGCACTTGAAGGCATGGAAAAGACAACCTTTATTACGCCATTGGGAACATTCTGCTACAAAGTAATGCCTTTTGGGTTGAAGAATGCTGGTGCGACATATCAGAGAGCCATGACTACTCTTTTCCATGATATGATGCACAAAGAAATTGAGGTTTATGTGGACGACATGATTGCAAAGTCCCAGTCAGAGGAGGGGCACATGGAGGATCTTTTAAAGTTGTTTTAGCGTTTGAGAAAGTATCGTCTCCGCTTAAATCCAAACAAATGCATTCTTGGTGTCCGTTCCAGAAAATTATTGGGTTTCATTGTCAGTCAGAGAGGAATTGAAGTAGATCCTGATAAAGTTAAAGCAATTCAGGAAATGCCAGCACCAAAGACTAAGAAACAAGTGAGAGGTTTCCTCGGACGTTTGAATTATATCTCCAGGTTCATTTCCAATATGACTGCTACCTGTGAGCCAATCTTCAAGTTGTTAATGAAAAATCAGGGATGTGTATGGAATGAAGATTGTCAAAAAGCTTTTGACAACATCAAAGAATATCTGCTTGAACCTCCCATTTTGCTCCCTCCAGTTGAGGGAAGACCTCTGATTATGTACCTCACAGTACTTGAGAAATCAATGGGATGTGGGTTGGGTCAGCATGACGAGTCTGGTCGAAAAGAGTATGCAATATACTACCTTAGCAAAAAGTTTACCGATTGCGAAACAAGATACTCGCTGCTTGAGAAAACTTGCGGTGCTTTGGTGTGGGCTGTTCGCCGACTGAGACAGTATATGTTGAACCACACCACCCTATTGATTTCCAAAATGGATCCAATTAAGTATATATTTGAAAAACCTGCGTTAACCATAAGGATTGTTCGCTGGCAAATGTTGTTATCAGAATATGATATTGAATACCGAGCTCAAAAAGCTGTCAAAGGAAGTGTGTTGGCAGAGTATCTCGCTCACCAACCAATTGATGATCGTCAATATATCAGAATGGACTTCCCAGATGAAGATATAATGTATTTGAGAGCTCAAGATTGGGATGAACCGTTGCCAGAAGAAGGACCGGATCCTGAATCCAAATGGGGTTTAATTTTTGATGGAGCTTCTAATATCCATGGCCATGGTATTGGTGCCATTATTGTCACTCCGCAAGGTTCACATGTTCCTTTCACTGCAAGGATATGTTTTGATTGTACAAATAATATTGCCGAATATGAAGCTTGCATCATGGGACTTGAAGAAGCCATTAATCTGAGAATTAAGATTCTTGATGTTTATGGAGATTCTGCGCTTGTGATTAATCAGATTAAAGGAGAATGGGAAACTTGTCATCCTAGTTTAATCCCTTACAACGATTACGCCAGAAGGCTATTGACATTCTTCAACAAAGTTGAATTCCACCACATCCCTCGAGATGAGAATCAGATGGCAGATGCTTTAGCCACATTGTCATCC